>NW_026857748.1:0-146015 GCF_026571515.1 Ruditapes philippinarum
GTTTCAGGTGTAAGCACCGTTGATGCAATTTTTGTTTTGCACTCTTTAGTGGAACGAATACTATCCCAAAATTTACGTCTTTATTGTTGTTTTATTGACATTAAAAAAGCCTTCGATTCAATCTATCGTAATGCTCTTTGGTATAAACTTTTTAATCTCGGACTAGATGGTAAATTGATCAGGATATTTAGAGATATGTATTCTTCGGTGTCTTCCTGTGTTAAGCACTGTAATACTTTGTCAGACTTTTTTGATATTTCTTTTGGTCTAAGACAGGGCCAAAATAATTCACCAATTTTGTTTGCTTTATTTCTGGAAGATCTGGAACAATACTTAAGGAATGATGATAGTAATAACGATAAGGGTTTCACTTTTTATGATATATGTATGATTATTTTACTTTTTGCCGACGATATGGTCATATTTGGAAAGTCAATTGAAGAATTGCAATCGAATCTAAATAATTTAAAGCTTTATTGTGATAAATGGGGCCTAGAGGTCAACACAGATAAAACAAAAACAATGGTTTTAGGAAGAGGGGAACCATCAGAGAAAATGAAAAATGGTCATACGACAATACTTTATTAGAGACTGTTGATAACTTCAACTATTTGGGTGTAGTCTTTAATTATACGGGGTCTTTTCAACTTCATAATCAGTATGCTATAGGAAAAGCTATGAAAGCCCAAAATGTTTTACTTCGTAATATTAACAAATATGATGTGACCCCTTCCGTTTCACTCCAACTCTTTGATGCGTTTGTTTCCTCAACACTAAATTATTCTTGTGCAATATGGGTTTTACAAAATCTAAGGATATAGAAAGGATTCACTTGAAATTCTGCAAGTCATTGTTAGGCGTAAAACACAGTACATGTACTGCAGCAGTTTATTCGGAGTTAGGCCGATATCCTCTTTATGTTCAAAGATATGTTCAAATAATAAGATTCGGGTTACATATTCTTCATTCAAATAATAATATCTTAAAGTCTGCTTTTTATTCATCAATAAGTCTTCATGATAATGGATATAACTCCTGGGCAGCCAAGGTTCATTCTATTTTAAATGAATATGGATTCACAGATGTATGGCTCAACCCATTGCAATACAGCCCAAAAGAGTTTGTTGAAATATTCAAACGTAGATTAGTTGATTGTTTTATACAAAAGGTAAATGCAGACATTCAATCTAGTCCACTTTTGTCTAATTTGTATGTACATTTGATTGACAAATTTGAACCTGCATTTAATCTTGATAATTTATTCATTAAATCCTACAGACAAAATTTATCTCGTATTAGATTATCTTCTCATAAATTAAAGATAGAGGCAGAGAGGTATGGTCCTAATAGAAATCCACGTTCTGAAAGAAAATGTGAATTATGTAATCTTCAAGAAATTGAGGATGAATTTCATTTTATTATCATTTGCAATTGTTATACTGCATTACGTAGGGAGTTCATTAAGCCATATTTTTACAGAAGGCCGAGTATGTTTAAATTTTTGCAGCTTTTGAAGTCAAAAAATAAATCCGAATTAATTGGACTTGCTAAATACATCATCTTTGCTACTAAGCGTCGATATGACCTTATAAATATTACCATTTAAAGACTATTTTTACCAGTATGCGCATGATAATTTTGCCCATTAAAAAGCGACAGTATGGTATTTATCGTGTAATTTTAATCGTTGATTCACTACATATTAAATATATGAAAGTCATTTTTGCATTTTTTTTTTTTTTTAGTAAGAGTAATGCCAACTTTGTATTGTTTAAATATGGATTTAAGAACATTCTCCATATATACTTTTGTTTAACAATGTTTGATTTCAATATGATCGTACCATGACTTATGATTTATGTAATACATGTTTCTTATTGTGACTATGTACAAATATGTATACGTCAATAAATTATATCTATCTATCTATCTATCCTGATACGAAGCTAAATTGTGTCACGTTATTTTTAATGTGTAGCATTTTTAATGGTTATGTCACATGTCTAAAAATCTAAAACCAGATCGCCAACTGATTGCACATTTCGGTGGTCCTATGTTCAATAGGGAGAAATGTAGGTCATCTTAGAATTCTTAAATTAAACATTATCAATTGATCAGCTGTCAACTGGTCAACATGAGACTTATAATCTTGTAAGTTGTTGATTGCCCGGTTATATTACATCCTAGGGTTTTCAGAGATGATATCCTTATCCAGTCACCAATGTTCCTCAGCAGCATCTACATCAACTGTTATAGAATCTGTAGTAATGTGATAAATCAAGATGTCAGAAATATACCTCCATAATTTTATTTATTTAAAGACTGGGACAGCTTCACGCCTGGTAAATAATAGAGCTGCCTCTTTCGGAGGTATACGGTAAATCGCTCTATCGCTACTTCCGAGCTAGTACATGTCGCTTTCTTTGTTTTATATAGTTTGTAAACTCTACACCAAATATGGAAATTCGGAGAATGTTACGTCGTACCAACACAGCAGTGAGTTTGCCTCCCAGTTATAGTCAGTCTTGATTGCTCGGGAGTATCACGTAGATGTACATATGGCGACTTTCCGGCTTTACTGGTTGAGGACGATCCAATGTGTCCCTCCATGCACTATTTCAGGATCGAGCCTATGTGCACCAGAGGGTGTGTTTTGTATGTGTGCGTGCGTGTGTGTGTGTGTTGGTTTTAACTTATTTCCAGCTTACTAAAACACAAGTCTTTTAGAGTAAGATGTGCCATATTAGAAACAATATAGGAGATACAAGGTAATGAAAACATCTTTATTAGTTAAAACATATGTTAGTTAAAGCATCTTAATTATGTGTTTCGTACAGATATTTAGGTCAACAAGTCACAAAGTTCTCACATTTTAGTGTACTGAACTACCTTTCGTCCATTGCCTGTGTAATATTTGTTTATATGTGACTGTCAACTCTCAAATTTAGAACAATCTAAACTCTCCTCGGATGGTGCAATCTCGGACTGATAGGTCAACAGGTTTATTCAAAAGCAAAAATTTAACCATATAAAAGGTCAAATAGTTTACAAAATCACCGTCTTTTAAATATTTTTGCAGATTTTTACACAGAGAAAAATGGTTGAAAAATAAGATTCAAAGATATTTGAATCTTGTCACCATACAAAAATTACATCTGCTTAAATCGTTTAGATAAACTGTTTTTCGGATTATTATTTTTATTAACAATCAATTTACTTTTACTGACTAATAGATTCCGATTTACCAAAGTAAATATCTTACGATTAATTTCAATTACAAAAACAACTTCAAACACTAAAACACGAGTTCGATTAGATGTCCATTGTCCACTTTGATAAATCTGTCTAGCTTTGTTGTTAAAATCTTAAAACTCATTATGCCTCATAAAGGAATTAATGCTAGCTATTTCTCAGTTTCTCAGCTTTATAGTTTTTGGTGTCTTTATTTACCAATCAGTACAGACTTTGATTTAGTATTTGGTATGGAAATGCTACCGTGTTTATATTTTCAAATTATTTTCATACTCAGTGCAGGTGAAAAAAGGTGATATAATTTGATTTTCCTCTTTTTAAAGATCGAAGGTAAAATATTCGTTGCTAAGGCATAATGTATTTAATCAAAACGTACGCATCGAGATAATAAAAGTAATAGTCAAATCTTGATTTTCTATCTAAAGAAAAATATATATTTCTGCTCAGTAAAAGTTTCTTCCTTTATATGAAATTTTTAAATACGAAAAAGTGCAAACAAAAAGGTTAAGATTGAAAGTTTATTTTGGTATAAATAGGTTAACTAAGATCGTTTGTATTACGTCTGCGATGTGAACATATGGATCCATTAAAAATGTGACATGTCTACTTATATCTGTATTTAGAACTGTACTGAAATGGTGATAATATGTTACTAAATACAAAATGTGACCAACTATAAAAACGAAGCTCATTGAGGACGAGTATCATTGTCTTACTCAGCCGGCGACCAAGAGAAGCAACATCATGCTCAGGGTTCTACTAGCCTGTTTTGTCTGTGTTTCATATGTTATGGTAACGTATTTTTGTTTCCGCTTTATCATTTATAAAATTTTATAAAATAGTATTTAGGTAATCTGAATCATATATGCTTTATTTCTTATACAAGGTACATGCACGTCATGCCTCAGAAACAAATAAATATTTACTTGTTCAGAAAAGGCAAACATGAATTTCATAACGTTTCAATGGTTTTAGAGCATGTTAGATGCTTGTTACCTGAAAAAGTAGCACTAAATGTGAAATGATTTATCAGAAATAAAACAAAATGTAAACAAAGTAGTATTTTGGGTTCCATACAGAATACTAAAATGATAAAGTCTATATAACTGTTTATTGGCCAATATAGTTACTTTTTACGAACTATGGAAGTACTCAAAAAGTAAGAAAGCTTTTTAAGCATTTTAAAGCATAATGTGCCTTTAAATAATGTTATGTGCAATGTTTTTTTGTTGTTTTTTTTCATCATATTGGATTGAATGAGTTAACAATACTATATTTAGCCGAGCGTGAGTTTTGATGTCTTCATACGATAGTGATCTTAAGTCAGAAATGTATAAATTGATTCATACCCCAAATTTGAATCATTAAAAGAATTTAATCAACTTGAAAAAAAAAATCATATCAAAACGTTCCAATTATCATTCACATGAAAACTATAAGATCTTTTCAGCTATTCATAAAGTTGTGGTTACACAATGAAGCGGTAACCATTGTTGTCCTACTCTTTACTGCTGGATTTATAGCTAGCAAATTACGTTGCATTACTTAACGTACCATTGCTACACGACAAAATAAGGCTAAAAAGGGGATTTCATCTCAAATTATGATACAGCTATAAGATACGATGGTATACCAGTTAATTCTGTGTATATATTAATAATATGTATAATAAAACATGGTTTGTTTCAGTGTATGACAACAACACAAAGACCTCAACAGGTTCATAACCACAATCGCACACATCATAACCATTCGCATCATAACACCAACACGACGAGGGAGCCTCCAGTGAGGGAATCTTTCAATTTTATCTACGAACCTCACTCTGTAAGTGGTTGTTTCTATTCAACAATAACGTTACTATGTTACTACACATACATTTGTATATCTAAATCAAATGCTTTTTGACAACCAATAGTTTGCATGGACACTAATACATGATGTTATCCCATCCCGAGAATTCATTATAAATCAAATAAATTATTATATATATATATTAGTAAACTGAAATATATTTTCAGCAAATGATGGTTGTAGTTAGCGCCAAGGAATGTTACGTATTTGCATTAAGTGACAGTGAAAAGTCGGCTGTCCACACAGACGCTGGTATACGGGCAGTAGAGGTAAGCTTAATTTGTCTTTTTGGAACCGACATAAAATGTTCGGTTATTGCCGGATCTTATTGTCGTATTATTTTGGTACAAATCTGATTTTTTTTCATTGTTTTGTCTATTTATTTATTTATACATTAATCACATTTTCTAATATTATTTGCATTACTACTACTACTACTACAACACTACTACTGCTACTGCGTCTACTGCTGCTGCTACTAGCTGCTACTACTTATACTACTTCTATGATAATGATAACAATAATAATTATAATTAACAGCAAAAGTAACAGCCGTTAACAACAAGTGAAAAAAATGCCTTTTTACATCCAAAAAATGTTGATGTTTTTTTATTCCTTTCGTTGTAGTATACAATGTACTTTCAAATTCCTCCCATAACCAAAAGTGTTGCGTTTTGAGCTTATTTTTTCTAATTTATTGCAGCTGCGTTTACTGAGTGCTTTAAGTACTTCTGCTGTGACGACTACAACCAGAGATCAACTGGATCCTAAGGCAGCACATGCATGTGGCGGACATGCAACGACATTCTACAAGGAATCCAGTTCATAAGTTTAGAAGATAGTACATGTACAAGAATAAAAATAAATAATCATTTAATGTTCAAATTGTTTTTAGTTGTTAGTTGATAGACAGAAGAACAATGGCTTGTTTGACTTAAAACAGAAGTAAGAGAAATTAGGACAATGGTTTGTTTGACTCAAGAGAAATTCAACAACAACAACAACATTATCACAGAATAATAGTATACAAGATATTGCTTTGTTAGCTAAAAAGATAGATCAATTAGGCGCATAAAGAAAGGTGATAATGTCATATAAATCATCGTCCGTATCGTGGACCAAATTTTTTACAAAAATCCGTATCTTGAATGAAATTATCAGGTAAATCAGTTTAAATTCAAGATTTTGTCGCATCGAAAGGAACTGTTTACAAATGAAGTACAAAGTATTGTAGGATAACGGTAATTAGCCAGTAATTAGTTAACGGTATGCATAGACGGATATATTAATTTAATGAGCTGTCACGAATACTATGTTTAATTTAGTTAATTAATAGACCTGTCAACACTAAACGGGAAGTGTACCTTTTGTACTTTAGATAGTGCATATATAATGGGTTATTTAATTGTTTAGCTGTCAACAAATGCATATATATTCTATGAATTATTAAGTTATTAAATCTTTAGGCGTAAAGTATTTTAGTATATAAGGGGAGCGAAATAGTTGATTATTTAGTGTAGTTTTTGATGTTAAAGCAGACTCACTCACTTAAGGTTAAATTATGCTAAATACGCGATTGGCATTAATTCTTATTATTTTAAATATTTGTATAAGAATTGTTAAGTTGTTAAAGACATTGTTAAAGCAATTGTGTTGTATTGGTGAACAGTAAATTATATAAAATAAATACATATATATGACGTTTATAAACTTTATATTGTGTTGACTTGTTCATATTGAGTTTATTCAGATCTGAGCGTTACACTACAAGGGACGATCTGCTTTCGTCAACAAGAAAAAAATTTTAAAATGTGAATTTAAAAAAAATTAGGACATACCTGTGTTAAAATTTAATTAAAACTAAGAAAGTGATTATGTTTTTTAGGACAGATAAGTGTTATTCTCGCAATACAAAACAGTGTTATTTTAGGACAATTCAATCAGTGAAAATAGTTATATATACGGAACATTTTTTGTTTTATCATATTAATATAAAATCATATTCTTATATGTTTGTTAACAGAAATATGTAAAAAAAATAGAAACTATTAAATATGATTTGTTTTAAGTAATATTACTTTCAATTTTAAACTTGTATATGAATAATTATATCTCTTGCTATATATAAATTGTAAAATGTCAATTGCTTACCTTTAGTTATTTTTATTTTTGAGTTCGATTTTTTTCCTTTTTCAATCTTGAAACTATTCGTAGTCTTTCATACTTAAAAGTGACATAAATTTTTTCTTTAAATAAGTTTTATTTTAAAATACCTGGAAGTATTTTTAATTGGTTGGGAAGATATTGTAGGATAACGGTAATTAGCCAGTAATTAGTTAACGGTATGCATAGACGGATATATTAATTTAATGAGCTGTCACGAATACTATGTTTAATTTAGTTAATTAATAGACCTGTCAACACTAAACGGGAAGTGTACCTTTTGTACTTTAGATAGTGCATATATAATGGGTTATTTAATTGTTTAGCTGTCAACAAATGCATATATATTCTATGAATTATTAAGTTATTAAATCTTTAGGCGTAAAGTATTTTAGTATATAAGGGGAGCGAAATAGTTGATTATTTAGTGTAGTTTTTGATGTTAAAGCAGACTCACTCACTTAAGGTTAAATTATGCTAAATACGCGATTGGCATTAATTCTTATTATTTTAAATATTTGTATAAGAATTGTTAAGTTGTTAAAGACATTGTTAAAGCAATTGTGTTGTATTGGTGAACAGTAAATTATATAAAATAAATACATATATATGACGTTTATAAACTTTATATTGTGTTGACTTGTTCATATTGAGTTTATTCAGATCTGAGCGTTACACTACAGTATCTAGAAATTGTTTGAAATATAAGTCTAATTCTATTACGTCAGCTAGGATTAATCATTCAAAGCACATTTTGTGCCATAACATATTTCTTTGAGTTAATTGTATTTATTTTGTGATTTATTTTTCAAGATCATTCGTTAGAATTTCGATCTCCTTGGCGACATGATTACCTCCTTCACGACAGAGCTGTCTCCCTATATTTTCTTTATTAACGAATATGTTCATGGTTTTGAACTGATTTAAATCTTATTTTATTTCTAGACCTTATATCTATTTGAAGAATATTTGTTTTTAATCTGAATTGCTGTTTACATAAAAATAGGAGGAACAATTTAATAATTCTGTTTAATGATGAAACGGTCCTTTCCAACGCTGAATTCGCTAACTGGGAAACGCCGCAACAACTACATTTCAAACACAATTAAAAGTTAACGAGTTAACGTTTTCTAGAAACTTTAATCAAATCTACATGATCATCGCTTAGCGTTCTCCGAATTTCCATATTTGGTATAGAGTTTACAAAATATATAAAAAATTAAACACTTGACATTTGATTTTAGCGACATCACGGATTTATATTAAATCCGTGGCGACATGCACTAGCTCGGAAGTAGCGATAGAGCGATTTACCGTATACCTCCTAAAGAGGTAGCTCTATCATTTACCAACATATGATTGGACAATTAACTGATGCTGTGGTTTATTTTCGTGCAACCACACATATGTTACGCCTTTGCTGTGTTGATCATTATGAAACCATAAGGGTACTGTCAATGACAGTCTGTCATAAGATTATAGTGACATTTAATTCTTGATATTTACATGTATGTCAGAGATCAGTGAAGACCGTTGCTTAAATATTTTGTGATAAATAAAAGTACATGTATATTATTGTTACCACAGGTGCCAGATTAAGCATCCCTGCAAGTCACTATACAGTTACTGTAGTTTGTTTTTGTGTTATGATTAAAAAATGCATGAAAACTATCTACCTTCCAAAAAAGTGCCCCACAGCAGTTACTGTTAACACCAGTCAAAACCAATGTCAGATAAAAGCTATACATAGCTTATGTATTGTTAAATATTTATAGACATACCGACAATAATTGAACACCAGTTATAACCAGTGAACTCGTAAAGTTCTAGCAATTCGTAGAAATATGCCATAAAAAAGTATTCAAATCCCCCAGTCCCACCAACCTACCTAAAGTTAGTGTGTATTAATGCGTTGATGTAGGTCCTGGTGATACGTCTGTGTCAATGATTTATGTATGAATATGACGACTTATTGCATTTTGCCACAGGAACTTGAAATTCTATCAAATAACCAATATTAATGATAATATCCAAATATACCCCCTGTATACTATAAATAAACATACTGTATAGGGGGTATATTTTGGATATTATCATTAATATTGATAGAATTTCAAGTTCCTGTGATTTTGCCTAAGCAGTGACAGTTTTATTTAGCGGCGTTCAACTTCAGTTTTTTCTAAATACCACGACAAATATATTTTACAAGTCACAAGAGGAGTTTGTAAACTTCCGGTGATTGAAAAATGTCGGGGATGCAAAGACAAAAAAGTAGTAATTTAGATAAACCACTGAGTAAAGGTAAAGCAGAGGTAAGGTTAAACTGTTTTCAAATGTTTATAGAAGTTCACCATCGGTTTCTAATTAATTTTGATAAAGTATCGATTAGGCCCACTCACTATTCGCTCCACCGGACCCCCTTTGTACACACTCTTAAATATTTCTGAAGAGGAAAATTTAAATAAATAATTCTGCTTATTTTATTTATATTTTCTTTTGAATCATGACAACTGTGTCTGTTTCAAGAAGAACTGTCAGATGGTCATTTCAGTGCATAATGCTACACTATTTGACTAGTTTTTGGGGCGTCTTTGGCCGAATGGTTAAGGTTGTTGACTTCAAACCACTTGCCCCTCACAGCATCGGGTGCGAATCCCGACAGGGACTTTGGATTCTTTCATGTGAGGAAGCTATCCAGCTAGCTCACAGAACGTTGTCGGTTCTACTCAGGTGCCGGTTCCTGCCTGAAATAATACACAGAAGGGCACCTGAGATCTTCCTCCATCAGTAAAGCTAGAACATCACCAAATGACCTATAATGTGTGGGTATGACGTAAAACTCAATTAAACAAACAAACAATCTTACTGTTTTTGAACTAGACAATAAGAATTTCCATATTTAGTTTAGATAACATCATCAATAAAATGATTTAAAGAGTGATCGGATCAACGCTTATCATAGAACATTGCTCTTTGCAAATATACTGCAGAAGACAAAAGGGGAGTAACTGTAAGTCTAAGTCAAAATATTTTGATGTGTGCTAAAGCTAGATTTTGTTCTAGGTCAGAATCTTGCTTTTATAAAGGAGGTAATAGAGGGTGATATGTTTTCCTTTTTTATTGAGAAAACTGGGAGAGATGCCAAGGTGTTTACCTCGCACTAGTCTCAATATTTCCACTACAAGATCGATCGATTTTACAAAATGATATTACATAGATGTCAGCTGGGTGACCATCGTCTGTATAATAAAAAGCCCTGGCGCACAATTTTTTTAGGTTAACCTCACCCCAAAATCCCTTGTGCAAGATTCATAACTCAACTTTATTAAAAAAATAAATAATAGTTTCGAAATGTATGACTACAAGATTTTATATGTTATTGCATATTAAACATGTGTACAGTCAAATTGCAATGATAGTACACATCTCAATGTAGGCCAGTGATACCATAGATTAATAATATCTATCATATGTTGCGGTTCGGACTGGAATATCCGTCCAGAGGGGACCCGCCTATTGGGCGGTAACAAGGCTTGCCGAGTTACAGCCCATTGGCGGGTCCCCTCGGGACGGATATTCAGATCCATACTGCAAACATATGTCAGATATTTTTTCTTGCATATTCTGCCATATTATTTCATATTTAAAATGGTTTACCTCAATATGATATATGTTCATGGAAATTAAAGTCATTTCATCCATAACTGTTTTCTTACAATAGCGTATGAACTTACAACTTAAATAACAACGGCGAAATGACGTCATCCTAAGCACATATTTCCCTTATAAAACAACTTCATTTTAATGCCGATCATTCATAAAGTGCACCAAAATGACATTGTTGTTTGGCACGCGACTCATCTGGCACCCTCCATGCCAGATGAAATTTCCGGCATGGGTAAAACTACGGAAACGCCAATCTGCTATGCAAGAATATTCAGTGACAGTATAATACTTTTTAATGCAAGTAATGTTATGCTATGATAAACATAATTAACTATATTGTTTAAAAGCAAGAAGTAAAAAAAAAGACTGCAGTTAATATCATTATTACAATAGAATGAAAGAAGTAAACCAGTTTGTTTTCTTTTCTGACAGTTATCCATTTCATTTTCAGAGGTATTCAATTTTATTTTTCCCTTTTGGTTTGACTCTAATATAAGCCTAACCCTAAGTCTGCAGGCAGCAGCTGATTCTCACATTGCGACCAGTGCAGACCATGATCAGGTTGCACATCTGTGCCATTTGATCATGTTCTAGATCTACACTGTTGGCTATTCAGTGAGTACAGAGTAGTTATAAAATTTTCCCTAAAAACCATAAATGTTTTGTCCAGACAAGTTCATTTAACATGGTTAACATGATCAAATTGGCCTATTATAAGTATTTAATGTTTTCCTGCTTCATCAATGTTATCCTTACTTAGGTATGCAATAAATGCTGCACAAGTACATAGGCACATTGCTTTATTTTAAGAAGCATTATATATTACCCTGTTACCATAGCATGTATAAGCACTATTCCTGTGTTTTCGTCATTAATTGAAACTCCCAAAATAGACAGTGATCCTGAAAAAAATGAATGCATTATTGTTATATTATAAATGGTGCATCAGTTTTAGAGGAAAAATTATGTTAGCCTTCAAAATTATGAACCGTGTCATATTCTCAGTCTGTTTACATTATTTGTTGTTAATCAGTTGTAAAGATACCAGTTTCACTAAAGTACCTTATGTTGATGACTTTAATGTAGAAGTTATTCTGTTTAACAAACAATATAAAACTTTTTTCTAGTTCAGATTTTTTTATGCTTTGACTTCAAGAATGAGTAGCTTTAATAAAGGACACTTCCACATTTGAACATAAAGAAGAATAATATCTACTTTGCTATTTGTTTTTTGTTTTCACTGTAGGTTTATTCCACTCATAATTCAAATATATGTTTATATACTACATTAAACTTTGATGTTCTGTTGCAGGTTAATGTTGCAACATTTGCTTTGTTGTTCTCGGAAATAGTACAGTACTGTCAGAACAGAGTGTATACAGTTCCAGAGTTACAGACAAAGTGAGATACATGAGAAATGATTTATTTCAATTTGTTTCTTTATATTTCTTTATCCATGATTTTCTAAACCTTATCAGTAATTTTTGTTTGGATGAATATAATATTTATCACATTGTGCCAATTGTTTTTAATGTCTTTTATGCATTAATGATTATGTATTTCTTTATAGGCGCTTTTCAAATGTATATTGTAATTTCACATTAGAATATTATGAAGTCATCAATGCTGTTTAAAGTCTGGGGCATAGCTTGGTTTAAATTTATGTGTAGGCAAACCTCAGTGGTGTCCATTAAAACCCTTAGCAGAATTATTTACAAGCTTGTCACTGACTAACTTTAATGTATCATTGTTTTCTAAAAATAGAAATATCATTGAAATGATGTCATGTGAGATCCTTTTGTCATTTGTGATGTAAGTTTTAGCAGAGCAGCTTATTGATAAAATAGATCTTCGATTCCCGGATTATTTATTATCAAATGCACTGTGAATATTCACTAAATTTGGTGGTTTTGTCTTAAAGGAAATTTTCATTCTCTCCTTATGGACTTTTTTTTTGGAAAAATTAAAATGCAAACAGTGTAAATAAAAATAATCTTACAGTAAACAAAATAGAATTTATTTTGTTAAATTTTTGGATAGGCCTATCCACAAAAAACACCACAAATAAGAATGATTTTACAGTATAATTTAGTTTGTTGATAAATCCTGAATAATCCTGATTTAATTATTTTTCAGATTGTCTGATCTTGGGCAGCATGTTGGAAATCATTTACTAGACATATTATTTCTCAGGGACCGGGGCTATAAGAGGGAGGTGAAGTTACTCAGTATGTTATTGTTTATTAAAGGAAACTTCTGGAGGGTAAGTTATATAAGTTCTTGGAGGTCACACAAAATGGCATAGAATGTTACAAAGACTATTGTACTACTATTTTAGTTTACATAAGAATTATGAATTTTTCTTTGGTCATATTTTAGATGCTCTTCATTATGACAAGAATGATGTTTTGATAAAAGTTAAAATGATAGAAGGTACCAAATCTGTGTCAATTTATAAAATATTAGATACAGACTCATAAAAAATGTGTTAGACACCAGCTAAATTGTATTCTTACATTATGAAGTTATCATTTTGCATTTTAAATATTATCGTTGATACAATGGCCAGATGACTTATATAATGGCTAGTTGACTCTGCTACCTTAGGAAGGCTATTGAATGTTCAGTATGTCATGAAATTGATAATATTCTAAGTTTAAATTTTACAGACATTGTTTGGAAAGGATGCTGATAAACTTGAGCAGGCTAATGATGATGAAAGAACCTGTATCCTTTATATATCATACTAGTCTATTACTTCAACAGTGGTCATCATAGTATAATCATGTTATCTGACAATGATGCACTTAAATTGTGTTGAATAACTGTAAATTTGATGTTTTCGGCCATTAGTTTTTGATATTTCGGTTTACTGACCCGCCGACTCTGTATTTTGGGAAAATGAAAAAAAAAAAAAAAAAAAAATCTGCCCCCAAAAAAATTCTGTGGTGTCTTGAAATACGCTGCTAATAAGGACTTGTCAAAGAAATGTCGCGGTAAGTATTTTAATTAACTACCATATGCCAGACTATTTTACATACGATTTATACAGTGAGATACGCAACCGGTTATCTTTACTCGAGAATAGCCTGTCGTCTGCTAGTTGGGGAAAGTGTTTATTGGTGAAAGAAAGAATGTCTGTTAATTGGGGTCAAGCCATTCTCACAGAATTATAATTAGGCTTTGATCATATTTCATCAATGCATTGAAGGTCGAAATGCGTAAAAATGTAAAAAAAAAAAAACCAAACAAAAAAGAAACACGCCAAATTACGTAAGCAATTACATTCAAGGACAGAGCGAGAGAAATCTGCTGCAATTGACAAGATCAGTATTTTCAGATTTAACAAAAAAAAATTAGTCTTTAAAAGCAGATTGAATACAGGTTTTCAAACAAACAAAATAAAAAAATGCCCGCACTTACTTTTAATAGATTTTTATGTCAAAAATTGACCTGCTTTTTATCCGATAAAAATATTTTCACAATGGGCAAAATTGAACATGACTTTGTGTAATCTTTTCTTGACACTTTTTTTTAACATCTGATCTATAAAGAAATGAGTGCAAGTCAGCTGATTTTCGGCACCATTGATGATTCAGATTACACAGCAGTGTGTAAACATCAAAGAATGACAGATTCTTTTGAAGAGCTCGCTTGCCACTTGTCAAAAGTCATTGTGTGAAGATTTCATGTGTGTTTTTAAACAATGGCAATATGAGCAAAAGTTTTACATCGGCGATGTATTTAATTTCATTGCTCTAGTAAGTACTATGTATATGTATGCACCACATTTATAGTTATGAAAACTTTTTTTTTTTTTTTTTTGCCGCCGCCGCCGACCCTACCTTTTTTTGGAAAAAATCAGTAAACCAAAATATAAAAAAAAAATGGCCTTCGTTTGATAAAAAATCTCATTGTTCAATTGATTGCTCACTTACACACTTTTTCAATGTGAAACTTCAAGATTATTTCTTGAGAAAAAAATCTAAAACTGGTATCTTGAAAGAATTGCAACATATAGAATGATGTGCTTTTTATTTCTGTTTAAAAAACTACTGTGATAAGTTAAAAATATATTAATTGAAAATTTAAACACGCGATTTTTTTATGTTAAAAAATGATGCTAAAAATAGTATTAAGTTGAAACATATCTATATAAGTTCATGTATGTGAGTTTTGTTCAACTTATCACTATTCAATCCAATGTTATATTTGTCTTATGAGGGAACATGAGCCTTGAATGGCTAATAGCAATGTTTTCCTAGTTTAAGAGGTAGACTCATATTATTACCAGACAATTGATCCCTTTAAAATGGTGAAAATACAGAAATTCTTTTTCTTAACAGTTTTCAGATTACATCATAGAAAAAGAGCCTCTAGTTAATAAATTCATCTCTGTTCCAAAAGACAAAGGTGTGTAATATATATATTTTTGTCAATATATGAAATCTCATTGAATCTTTACTTTTTTGGATATGTAAAATGGACTTGGACTGCTTAAATTTAGAGCATGTAAGTTTAAAGGAGCTCTACTGAGGTCTAAAAGCCTCAAAACATTAAAGTAGAAATTCTTATATAGTTAAACTTGGGCACTAAAAATGGAACAATAAAAAAAGGTAATAAAGAAATATCTTCAGAATTTAATTGAGAATTGATAATTAATGCAGCAATGAAACTGTCATTTTTCACAATAAAAGATTATTCTGGAAAAAATGGAGTGAGCAGATGATCGGAAACTTTGAAGATAAGTTGTAAGTATAGACCTACATCAAATGGTATAAATATCTTGGGTCCGATCATGTTGAAAAACCTCTTAAAGGGACATAATTGACAAAATGCTGAAATTGAACATGCAACACTTAAACAGTAACTGATACAAGAGTCCAGTTAATCTGCCTGAAGTGCAGACTGGCTAGCCCTTAACTAATGGCAATATAGACTGATGGTTAAAATGGAAACTTTAAATGTTGTCCAACAAGTCATGTTCACCGATGCATGTATAACGATTCTGGAAAATATTATTTTTGTTTCAGGTAGTTTAAATTGTGCAGCATTTACAGCAGGCATTATAGAAGCTGTGCTGAATGGTGCAAACTTTGTAAGTATATTGTCTATACATTCAATACTATTGAGGCAGTTCTAATTTGCATAAATATTTTTAATGGGTGGACATTTTCAAAATATAATCTCTATAGAAGTATAAATGTTTCACATTATATCCATGTTAAATTTAGATGAATTAAGTTCAAAATACTACTACAATTACTGTAACTATAGGCATCATTGTTAAGAGACTCAAAGGGTAATTTTTGTCCATGTTTGATATTTAATAGGGGGTGGGGTTATATAAAAGTTCAATTAAATGCTGAAGGCATTTTTTTAGTACAATGTATGTTTATCTAGTATTTGAGTACTTTTTTATGTAATGTAAAACTTACATAATAAAAGAATTGCTCTAAATATTTACAACAAATTGTACCTGTATATGCATTTACAACATTTATGGACTATAAATCTGTGATTTATTCATGTACCTGATGGACCCTTTTACAGGTCGCAGGTGCTAAAAATGATAGATAATAACCAACTCTGTACATCTCATGAACAAGTGGATCGATCTTCACAAAACATTGTTTACTTTTTAGCACTATTTGTGTAATGCTAGGTTGATGTTTTTCTTTTTTATTTCAGCCTGCTAAAGTTACAGTGCATTGGCACAAAGGAACAACCTTCCTGATAAAGTTTGATGAATCTGTGATAGCTAGAGATAAATTGGTTGATGGAAAATAGTGCAATACCAGTGTTAAAATTTGCAGAAACACTGATATGTCTTTTCAAATGTGTCATTCATAAAACATATACATTACTATGTACTCGTATATGACATACCTTCAGAGATTCGGATTTATTTAAATGATTTTTACTCAGTCTGTCATATAATACATTTTTGCAATACATTTTTGCAGTACAGACTATTTTTGCATGCAATATAGCTAACATTTTATTTCAATTTAAATGTATTTTATATGATATGTATTTGAGAATGTTGAAACAACAGTTGTATTAAGTAATACTAAGGAGTAGCAAACCAACATTTTTTTCCCAACAGATGTTTTATAGTATCAAACATGTAAATAGTCATTTATTTGAAATGGTAATAATTGTCAATAATTTTATGTACATAGTTTTCTCAAATAGTGAAAGTGACTGTATGTGTATTTATGTATGTGTGAACATTTTTTAAATTTACCACACAATGTCTTGCTATGTTTGAGTCTCTTGTTGTTGTAGCATTGTTTTTATAATAAACTGAAGAACGTGATTTGTTTCTATTTTTGTTACTGTCTCATGATGTATTTTATGAGCATTTTTAGTTCACCAGAGCCGAAGGGGGATGCTCAGGCGTCCGTCGTCCCGTCATCATGCGTCAACAATCGTCTTCTTCTCTGAAACTACTGGGCAGATTTACTTCAAATTTGGTCTGTAGCATCCTTGTGACAGTCACACTTGAATTTGCTCATGTCATTCCAATTGGCCCCTTTTAGTGGTCAGCAGAGCTAAAAATAGAAAAACCTTTAAACATCTTCTTCTACAGAACTAATGGATGGATGATCACCAAACTTTGTCTGTAGCATTCTTGGGTAGTGTTTTATCAAGTTTGCTCATATTAATTTGATTGGCCCCTTTTAGGGGTCAGCAGAGCTAAAAATCGAAAAACCTTTAAATGCCTATTTTTAGAGAACTAATTGATGGATGATCACCAAACTTTGTCTGCAGCATTCTTAGGTAGTCTTTAATCAAGTTTGCTTATATTATTTTGATTGGCCCCTTTTAGGGGTCTCTAGGACTAAAAATAGAAAAACCTTTTAACATCTTCTATTACAGAACTAATTGATGGATGATCACCAAATTTTGTTTGTAGCATTCTTGGGTAGTCTTTTATCAAGTTTGCTCATATTAATTTGATTGGCCCCTTTAAGGGGTGGCTAAAGCTAAAAATAGAAATACTGTTAAATGTCTATTTCTAGAGAACTAATTGATGGATGATCACCAAACTTTTTCTGTAGCATTCTTGGGTAGTCTTTTATCAAGTTTGCTAATATTATTTTGATTGGCCCCTTTAAGGGGCTGCTAAAGCTAAAAATAGAAATACCGTTAAATGTCTATTTCTAGAGAACTAATTGACGGATGATCACCAAACTTTTTCTGTAGCATTCTTGGGTAGTCTTTTATCAAGTTTGCTAATATTATTTTGATTGGCCCCTTTTAGGGGTCTCTAGGGCTAAAAATAGAAAAACCTTTAAACACTTTTTTCCTATAGAACTAATTGATGGATGATCACCAAACTTAATAGGTAGCATGCTCGGGTAGTGTTTTATCAAGTTTGCTCATAATAATTTGATTGGCCCCTTTTAGGGGCCGCAAAAGCTAAAAATAGAAATACCTTTAAATGTCTATTTCTAGAGAACTAATTGATGGATGATCACCAAACTTTGTCTGTAGCATTCTTGGGTAGTCTTTTATCAAGTTTGCTCATATTAATTTGATTAGCTCCTTTTAGTGGCCGCTTAAGCTAAAAAGAGAAATACCTTTAAATGTCTATTTCTACAGAACTAATGGATGGATGATCACCAAACTTTGTCTGAAGCATTGTTGGGTAGTCTTTTATCAAGTTTGCTCCTATTATTTTGATTGGCCCCTTTTAGGGCCGTTAAAATTAAAAACAGATATACATTTGTACATTTAAACATTTATTGCTACAGAACTAATTGATGGATGATCAACAAACTTTGTCTGTAGCATTATTGGGTTGTCTTTTATTAAGTTTGCTCATATTAATTTGTTTAGCCCCTTTTAGGGACTACTAAAATTAAAAATAGAAATACGTTTAAACATCTTCTCCTACAGAACTAATTAATGGATGATCACCAAACTTTGTCTGTAGCATTTTTTGGTAATCTTTTATCCAGTTTGCTCATATTCATTTGATTGGCCCCTATTAGGGGCCGCTAAAACTAAAAATAGTAAAACCTTTAAACATCTTCAACTTCAGAGCCAATTGATGGATGATCACCAAACTTTGTCTGTAGCATTCTTGGGTGTTCTTTTATCAAGTTTGCTTGTATTTATTTGATTAGCCCCTTTTAGGGGCCACTAAAGCTAAAAATTGAAAAAATCTTCGAACATCATTTCCTACTGAAATAATTGAAAGATGATCACCAAACTTTGTAGCATTCTTAGGTAGTCTTTTATCAAGTTTGCTCATATTAATTTGATTAGCTTGGTTTAAGCTAAAGCTTAAATACCCCAGGCCATTGCATTTTTTTCAAATTATTGTTTAAACATATTCTATGCTCAAATTTAATATTAGTATATATTGACATTCTAACACTGAAAAGCAGTTGTTTCTGGTGAGCAACTCAGGGCCATCATGGCCCTCTTGTTATGTTTTCTGAATGATAGTAATATTGAGATGTTTCACTCCTTACAGTTCACACATAGATGTTTCACTTCTATTTTGTGAATTGTATAGATGTTTCACCCCTAATTATTTTTTTCAAGATGTTGAATAAAAGTTTAACAAATTTACTTTAATTTCAATTGTATTTCATTTTGTATTTATAGCATAATTTGCTAAAAATTATTGATATTAGAGACATGGGCAATTTGAACGAAATTATCAGAAAATGCTTAAATGTGTATTACCGGTAAATATGTATAAAAAATATAAATGATTGCCAGAGCAAGAAGCACATTACAAGCTTTTAACAGTTGAGGATATCTGTATCTTGAAAGTTGAAACAATTATTGAATATGAATAAAATGTGCAAGTTCATGTATATTATACCATGATAGATTTGATATTAGTGTGCTGTTCATAGTGTCTACATGGCCAAGTTTACATTTGGTCAAAATGAAAAATTCTGCTCAACTGAGGTGTGAACAACAGCAAAGGTCGTTGGGGAAAGTTACATTCTAAAATGTCATGTTATGTACTTAAAAAGGAAACTGATCTTGGTTTGTTTTGGTCCCATTTGATTTAATGTTCAGTTATTTAGAGAATACTAGAATACAAAACGAACAAGAGCCACTGCCAGGCACAGGTGGCAGTATCAGTGTTTGGACACCCCACCCCTATCTGCCCCTGGACCCTGAAAAAAAATAAATTCAACACTCTAAGGCTTACTATAAGGTACCAAATACAAAACCACCGATGAAATTATATATAAAAAAAAAAATTTTCCACTATCAAAATTATAGTTATAGTCTATTTTTGTCCAATTTTGTCCGGAGCATATCTCCTACATGTATGGAGGGATTTTAATGAAACTTCATAGAAATGTTCACCACTTTGAGGAGCAGTGTCGCGCACAAGAACCAGGTCTCTAGGTCAAAGGTCAAAGGTCACACTTAGAGCTCATTGAAAAATGCTTGTCCGGAGCAAAACTTCCACATTGTATAGAGGGATTTCAATATTACTTGGCACAAATGTTCACCATTGTGAGGCGGAGTGTCGCGCGCAAGATTCAGGTCCTTGCGGCCAAGGTCAAGGTCACACATAGAGGTCAAAGTTCAGATAAAAATATGAAGATGTGTATATGGACCATTTAGTCATCATTTATTGAGGGATTGTAACACAAATGGTCATTATCAAGACTATTGGCTGTGATACATATAATTTAGGTCAATATATACAATGTCAAGGTCACTAAAGATGATGAAATATCCAGATTTTGTCCGGAGCATATCTCCTACACGCATGGAGGGATTTTAATGAAATTTCATAGAAATGTTCACCATTATGAGAAGCCATGTCACGCACATGAACTAGGTCTCTAGGTCAAAGGTCAAGGTCACACTTAGAGCTCATTGAAAAAACGCTTGTCCGGAGCAAAACTTCCACATGCATAGAGGGATTTCAATATAACTTGGCACAAATGTTCACCATTGTGAGGCGGAGTGTCGCGCACAAAATTCAGGTCCCTGCAGCCAAGGTCAAGGTCACACTTAGAGGTCAAAGTTTAGATAAAAATATGAAGATGTGTATAGGGACGATTTAATCATCATTTATTGAGGATTGTAACACAAATGGTCATTATCATGACTACGGCTGTGACACATGTACTTTAGGTCCATATATGCAAGGTCAAGGTCACTAAAGATGGTGAAATATCCAGATTTTGTCTGGAGCATATCTCCTACATGTATGAAAGAATTTTTATAATACTTTATGGAAATGTTCACCACCATGATATGTATTGCTCCATGCATGATCCAGGACTCCAGGTCAAGGTCAAGGTCACACTTAGAGCTCATTGAAAAAACGCTTGTCCGGAGCAAAACTTCTACATTCATAGGGGGATTTCAATATAACTTGGCACAAATGTTCACCATTGTGAGGCTGAGTGTCGCACGCAAAATTCAGATCCCTGCGACCAAAGTCAAGGTTACACATAGAGGTCAAAGTTCAGATAAAAATTTGAAGATGTGTATAGGTACCATTTAGTCATCATTTATTGATGGATTGTAGCACAAATGGTAACTATCATGACTACAGGTGTGACACATTTAATTTAGGTTAATATTTGCAAGGTCAAGGTCACTGGAGATGATTAAATATCCAGATGTTGTCCGGAGCATATTTTCTACATGCATGGAGGAATTTTAATGTTACTTTATAGAATTGTTCACCACCATTAGACGTAGTGCCCTGCACATGAACCAAGTCTCTAGGTCAAAGGTGAAGGTCACAGTTAGAGCTCATAGAAAAACGCTTGTCTGGAGCAAAACTTCTACATGCATAGAGGGATTTCAATATAATTTGGCACAAATGTTCATCATTGTGAGGCTGAGTGCCGTGCATAAAATTCAGGTCCCTGCGACCAAGGTCAAGGTCACACATCCTGTGCATATCTTCCCTACTGATTTGTTTTAAGGTTCATTTAACAACACAGTGCCAAGAATAAAAACTTGCTTGCTAGATAACACTTATCCATAATGCCCCCATCTCCATCTAAAGCTTTCGTTAACGGGCGTATTTTGTGACTATGGCACCCTTGTTTTAATATAATTTCATCGGTTGTTTTGTATTTTGGTACCTTATAGTAAGTTTTAGAATGTTGAATTATTTTTTTTCAGGGTTGTAGTAGGGGTCCAGGGGCAGATAGGGATGGGGTGTCCAAACACTGATACTGCCGCCTGTGCTGCCAGGCAGGAACCTTTTTCTTACAAACACATTGAAAAAAGAATATTGCAATAAAGAATACTCCTAAAAAACATAAAAAGTCTTGAACAAATTATAATTCAAGTTTCGCAATTGACCTTCATGATAAAGGTCACATTTGAATAAATCAACATTGCCAGTTTTGTAATAAGTGTTATTTTATTGAAGAATGAACCAAATCCATATTTAAATGTAATTTACATGAAGCGATGACAATTGAAGTAAATTTCAATAATTTGACCTTGAAAATCCGTTTAAGGTCATATGAGAATAATTGGACATGTTGGTTTTGTCATGTGTTTTGTCCAATTTGTAATTAAAGAAAGTAATGGCAGGCACAATATACCGGTAAGCAAATTTCAATAAGTCAAGTTCAAATAAAGGTCATATCAGAAAAAATCAACATGTCAGGAATCTCAGGATAGGCATATTACGTTCTTTGTTCTAGGCATAAATCAAATCTGTAATAAAAATAAAACAACAAAGTTAAAACAATTTGACCTTGACAGTGAATAGAAAGGTCAAGGTCACATCAAAAGAATTCGCCATGTCAGTTTGTAATATAAACATACTTCAAAACTGTAAATAAGTAACAAAGTTTTGAAATCTAATCTAAATTAAATATTTGACCTTGAGAGTCAAGAGATAAGTGAAGGTCATAATCAATTAGGTCTACAAAAAGTCTTGGTCTAATTAGGATTTTGTGTCCAAGATTGAAGACAATCCATTCATAAAATAACAAATGTATTGCCAATTATATAAAAAAAAACAGCAAAATTCACTTATTTGAAGTCAAGGTCATTAATGAGTAAAGGTCATAATCAATTTGGTTTACATAAAGGTCTTGCCAATTGTAACTAAAATCAAGCAAAATCCAAATATTTGACCTGGAAGGTCAATGTCATTTATGAGTGAAGTCAAGTTCAGTCTGGTCAACTTGAAGGTTTTGTCCAAATGGTTGTTATGAACAAGTATGAAGGCAATCCACGGATTTACATCACTTTCAATTTCCAGGGATCCAATGGATGCAGGTTCTTTAATAACAATTGTCCAACCATAAATTCGAGGTTCCAATCATTAATTCAAGATGTCAAACATATTCAAGCAAAAAATAAAGTAATGGCAGGCTCAGTATAAGCAAATTTCAATATGACCATGAATGTCATGGTCAACATTCATGGTCAATTAAATGTCATATCAGAAAAATTCAAGTCAATCAGTTAAAATACAACAAAACAACACATATTATTTCTTTAATCTTTACTAGTTTCGACTGTTGTCTTCATCAGAATAACGTATAAAATATTTGACGTCGCCAACGTCAACGTGACAAATTTGCGCAAAAACGTGAATGTAAAGTAATTAACAAATAGATATGGACCAAAAAGATACACCGGCTTTTAATAATAGAACTATATTTCTACAATATAAAGCAGAGAAAAATGATAAAACCCAACATACCTATATGTCAAAATATATCATATAATTTTATATATACATTCACTGGGAATTATCAAGAAAGCATTACTTTAATTACCCAGCAAGTTATATAGAATAGCAAAAAAAAGAAGATAATAATAATAATAACAACAACATTATCCATTACATATTATCATCATCATCATCATCATCACCAACACCAATAATAATAATAACACCAATAATAATAATAATAAATTAATAAAAATATGATTTGTCAAACAACACAAATGAATGTATATTTGTTGAGATACTTTTGCCCGGGAATAAACCTATTATTGTTGGAACATTATATAGACCCCCTAAACAAAACGATTTCAATAAGTATCTAGAATCAATTTTATCTAAACTTTCTTTCGAAAATGAAATATATATACTTGGAGATATGAATATATGCTTTTTTGATAACAAATCTGTTATATTCAGATAATACTGCAGCATTTTGAGTTTATATAATCTTCAGCAAATTATAAAAACAGCGACACGAATTAGTAATACGGGTTCTAGCCTTATATATATATATCACATTCTCTGTAATAATAAAGAACGAGTGTCTCAGTCTGGGCCGGGTTATTCCTCTTGGGTTAAGCGATCATTTTATGACTTTTTGTACTAGAAAGAATGTTAAGAATCCAGTTAATTGTCATAGATATGTTAATATACGATCGCTTAAAAATTACTCTAAAGAAAATTGGATTGCGGAGTTGACTCAAACAGACTGGAGTTCTTGCTTTTATTCTATAAATGTTAATAACGCATGGAATAATTTTCAGAAAATGTTCACCGATTTATTAGATAAGATTGCTAATTTAAGGAAATTAGACTTAAAAATCAAACTGAACCTTGGATAGATTCAAATATTCTAGATCTGATACATAGGCGAGAGAAACATATGCAAGGTATAGAAAAAGTCGTAATAATTCTGACAAGATTTTGCTCAATAAACTTCGCAATGAAGTACAACGATCTATAAAATTGGCAAAATCTGAATACTTCAAAGGAATAAGAACGACAATAAGAAACTATGGCAGAATATCAAATCCCTTGGTTACAGTAACAATAAAAAAGAAAGTCCGAATATTTTTTTGTCGATTGATGGTGAAACTTATCACGATCCTTGTAGAGTTGATAGTCATTTTAATAACTTCTTTACAAATATTGCATCTAATTTAGTACAGAAACTCCCGACAGCAAAGAATTTTTATAGTTCGGCATCCGATACAATTAAGAATTTTTATAGAAACATATCACAAAAAGAGTTTCACCTTCATCATGTAAGTGAGGAGTTAGTATATAAAGAATTATGTAGGATTAATGTAAGCAAAAGCACTGGATTAGATGGTATCCCGGCAAAATTTCTTAAAGATGGTGCTGATGTGTTAAAAATCCCTATAACTTATATTGTGAATTCTTCAATAACAGAGGGGGTTGTCCCAGATGATATGAAAATTGCTAAAGTAAAACCTCTACAAAAAAAGAATAGTAAGCTAGATGTCGGGAATTACAGACCAGTTAGTATTTTATGTATTGTATCCAAGATTCTAGAACGGGCCGTGTATGTACAATTTGAGTCATTTCTAAGAACTAATAATCTAATTCACGAACACCAGTCCGGGTTTCGGAAATCTCATTCAACTGACACATGTCTTATTTACCTACTTGACTATATCCGTATAAATAGCTCCAAAGGGTTACTCACTGGTATGGTTATGATGGACTTACAAAAAGCATTTGATACCGTCAATCATGATATTTTGTCTGATAAATTAGATATATTAGGTGTCAAATCTATTTCTTGGTTTAAATCATACTTGTCAGGAAGGTATCAGAAAGTAAGTATTGGTAAAGTTTTTTCTGACTCAATTCCTATTACGTGTGGGGTCCCTTAGGGCAGTATTTTGGGTCCTCTTCTATTTCTCTGCTACAATAATAACATGGTAACTAGCATCGATTCTGATTGCAAGTTAATTTTATATGCAGATGATAGCACAATATTATTTTCGCATAAGGATCCAAAAAATTATAGCCCAAAAACTTGGAAAGGTATTGGAACGATGCTCAGATTGGTTAGTTGATAATAAATTATCTCTACACCTGGGCAAGACTGAATGTATGCTATTTGGTTCTAAATAAAAAATTAATAAACTACAAAAATTTTCCATTCCATGTAATGATCAAACAATAAAGTCTTCGTCTGAAGTAAAATATCTTGGTTTTAATATCGATTGTTACCTATCAAGAGATAAAATTGTCAAGAGCATTTTTTCAAAGGTGAATAGAAGATTACATTTTCTATACCGTACGTTACAAAAATTGTTTATCGGAAGAAATAAAGAAACAGTTATGTCCTGCCCTTTTGCTGTGTCACTTTGATTATTCTTCATCTTCTTGGTACGAAGGACTGAGTAAGTCACTGAAGCACAAACTTCAAGTAGCTCAAAATAAGGTTGTGCGCTTTATAAAAGACTATACACTCCTAGGACTTCGGTGACAAATAAGGTTCTGTCCGATCTTAAATTATTAAATGTCAATGATAGAGTTTAGACAGTTAAGACTCAACCACATTCATAAAGTTTATAACAACAAAAGCCCTTCTTATTTAAAGGAATTGTTTAAGGTTTGTAGAATATCCAATTTAAGATCTAGTAATTTTAATTTTGTTTTGCCTCAAAATGATTCTTATGTTAAAAATACATTTTTCTACAATGCCATAAAAGACTGGAATTCTTTACCAGACAACATTAGATCAATTGACAATATCCAAACATTTAAAACGAAAGTAAAACTTATTTTAAGTAATGAAAATGACAAACAAGTAAATAATATGTTTATTTATTATTAAATCGATGTGTAACTTATGATAAGGTTTTGTAACATGTTTATGTTGTACTTGATATGTTTTAGTTTAAACGAAATTTATTTCATTTTGTTTGTTTATGTACAATGTACTTGTCTTATTATATTAAAAATGTGTCTTGATTGTTGAAAATTGTCATTTATTTTAACTTCTTTATAATTCATTTATTATTATGTAAGTTAGTGTAATAATTTTACAGTAAATGGACCCCATTGGAAATAAGCTTTTAGCTTAATGGGCAATCCTAGTGTTACATAGAACATACTCATTAATTAATCTTATAATTATGTTTGTTGCATTTATGCGTGCGTTTATATATATATATGCAAGTTGATATATGTGATAACATTGTATGTGTATATGTCTATTCCCTGAATAAATCGATACGAAAAAGAATATTTGAATAAATGATAGTCGAATTTATAAATCTGTTTCATATAACAATAAACATAAGCTATGATGAGCTTTCTATACAGACTTTATATCACTATAGTCGTTAATCATTATAGGGATATATGGATGCAAGATCCTGCATACGGTTTTTCGACCAACGTTGACGGTTATTGCGCGTATGGAATTTAGTGATGTCCAACCTTCTATATACGGTATGGTAGGGCAATTGAAAAGATGGTACCCGTTGCGTCGGAACTGGGCGCGGTACCAGAGATTTGCCACCATTTGCAAATTTGACAGCTGAAATAAATATTGCACAACTTTTGTTGTTTAGAGCTTCTTCTTGCATCATTCTTCAGTTATGGGTGTCATTAAAGGAAAAAGAGATTGGCTTGCATACGGGATGGAAGAAGATATGGAGTAAGATTGGATATTTTTTTATTTTTTCTGCATTTCATTTTGAACTTAGTTTGAAATTTTGGCCAACTGTTCAAATTATCTGATCATTATATCCTGGATTAGAGTAGACACAATATATAGTAGGGTTATTACGTATTTGTTGTATATCACTGTAAATAATTTAGACAGTGATCTAGCAGTAAGGTTATTGTTATCCACATACTGCTGTGTGTCCGGTTATCAATTAAAAAATGGGCTTATGCCTATATTAATCATAATTGGTATGAATGAAAGTTTTCTAGCTCTAGCATTTGCTGCACAAAAAATGTATTCAGTGAATCAGTAAACCCATCTTTACACACATCATTGATAGTTATACACTTAATTCAAGTCTTGTTTTTTTTCCCCAGACTTCTGTCAAATTATTATTATCTATACAGTATATTTAAATTGAAATATCATTGTATGTATTTCTACTATTTAAGGCATATCATTGAACCAGTAAGTTCATCAGACAATGAGTCTGTAACAAATGTTCCAGTATCCACCCCACGTAGAAGGGCACAACGCCCAAAAATGCGCAACATGGAAACAAGTATCTCAGACCATATTAATAGTAGAAGGAAAGGACAGAAACAGGCCAGAAGATGTGATAATTGTGAGTTTTGCAGTAGTCATAATGTAATTTGTATGTTTATAAAGTGATAGATATAAACATTAATTAATTGACTTTAAACAGTTTTGATGACTCTTTGTTAAATAATTGTTCCTGTAAATGTCATTTTTTAGTTGCTGATTAATTATCTGCAACTATTGATAAATCAGTCAGATGTTTTAGAGGGTTTTCATATACATTTTTAGTTTATTCTTAAATGATTGTTTCTCCTTTACTGGGTATATATAACCAACTATGTACATTTCCAGTGAAGGAATTGATCAATATGGTTGAAAAGGAGGATATTGAATTAGATTTCAATATTTTTGAGCCAACTATCTCAGCTTTTGCTGAACTCTTCAATGAGCATGAAAAGATGAAGGTAAATGTAAATTGGTATTACTATACTGGCATGCGAGCAGTTCCCGTACAAAAATCACAGTTACTTAAACATTATTTTTTATTACGTTCACTCACCAAAATTTGAATGTTACTCATCAATATTCAGCTCGTCACACAAATCATGGAAATTCCATCATGTTCTAAACATAGAACAACCCCTAGTTATGAGGCCTCATATGGGGTACCGAAATTATCCATTATTTTGTATGAAGAGAAGTAGTTCCCGTACATAAAATCTAACCCATTATAATTATACAATTTTATTATATCGGACCTATTTTTCATTTACAATTGTTGAACAGACCATTATCTAAGAGATGAATAGATGTAATTCAGGAAATAGAGCGTAGACTAAACGCGAGTATCTATTACCCGGTACCGTTACCCCAACGCATTCACATGCAATAGCATGCTTGTATGCATGATATTTTATGCATCAAAGCCATAAAATTATTATATATAGTAATATTGGTCAACATTCTGATAATTAAACAAGTTTACATCACATTGCCTACTTATTTGTAAACAGGTGGTATTAGTGGAAAACTCTTTAACAAGCCTCATGTGTAAGTATTTTTGCGCACGGAATCCCCCAGAGAAAACAAGGTCACGTTTTACGACGCACAGGTGAAAGTGATTTTAAATGAGACTTTATATACGTACTGCCGAACTGACACTTAGATTTTGTCTCGTTTATGTATCTGCTTGATTTGAAATGAATTTTTGAAGAATGCAAGTAAAAATCAAGCGTTTAAATGAAAAATACGGGTACTGCTTCTGTACGGGAACTGCTCGCATGCCAGTATAGGAAATGTTGCATGAATGGGCTATTCTGATAGGTTGCTTTAGTGATTGAAAAAGTTTGAATTTTCACAAGCCCATAGGATAAGTATAAAATACAATTTTACACAATTTACAAGAGCTATACAATCCATCAGAATAGCACACTCCTGTGATTTCCTTGTATTATAGTTACTAGTATAACTTCTCAAGTTCTGTAAAGTTAGTATAAAAACCGTCCGTGAAATGAAAAAACCAACTGAATGAATTATTTTTCCATTTGAATAGATGTATGGATAATATACATGTGATATATGATAACATTAAAAACATTAGCATGGAGCTTTATATTAATAAATCTGTAATAAAATTCCCTGACATTAATGAGGTTACAAATTTAGCAGTACAGAGTGTAATGTGTAGAAAAATATATCCGGAAATGCTTGTACATGTATTTCTTTATTTGCAAAGTATTTAATTAATGTTTTTTTTTTATTGTCAGGTACATGTTTTTGATAAATTTCTTCTGTTCTGGATAAGTCCGAATGTAAATTTGGAACAGTTCATTCAAAGTTTTAGGCATTTCAATATCAAAATACAAAAATTGAACAACCAACAGTATAGAGCCTGGTCAGACTGTAGATATGTGCAGCCTGGCCTGACTCTTTGCTTGTGGCAAAGGATATTCTGTTTTTGGTTGCAGCAGATTAATGGTTAATATATAGAATCTCTACTGTCTGAAATCATTACTTAGCGCAAGTAACCTGTTGGTTTTAAGAAATGTTACTTCCGAAATTACTTATGCTTTAATGCTGCTTATATGTAAATCAAGCTGTTGCAAGCTGTTATTGGTCAAGCGCCTGCAATATTGACGCTGATTGACAGCTTTGTCAAGAGAAAATTGCCATGCATTGATAGCTAAAATTCTTTTGGTGGGTTTTCCTTGAGGGAGATTGAGAGACAAAGCTGAAAGTTGGGGTATTTTGTTACCTGGCATGTTTGCAAACATGTTTCTAAATGAATATTTACATGTTAATCCTAATTGGTATTTATTTTTATTAAGGCTTGGAATGACTTTGTCAATTCAACAGAGGAAGAACAGATGGAACTGTTGGAGGGTGATTGTAATCACACTGGTAACCATGGTAACTGTGAGGAAACAAGTGACCTTGAAAACAACAACAGTGACCTTGACAATTCATGGGAATATGTGGAAGATAAGCGAAGAAGTAATTGCTTATAATTTTTTGGAATATTTTTTGTCAAATGCAAATTCAGTAACATGCAGAAATTTTTAATAAAAGGGGTTATTTAAGGATTTTAACTTCATTTTTTTGACTTACAGGTAAACTACAATGCATATTAAATCTCCTAAAGTATTTATTTCTTTGGTATGAAATACATTTTTTGCTTGAATGTAAAATACATAGACATATACAGGAAAATCTCTTTTTTTTCCAGCCCATCCATCATTCAGTGCTGAGGAATGCTTCCAGAAAATTGACAAGAATATTCGAACTATGTTGAAAAGAAGGCATAAGCCAATGGTATAATTTAACATTTTATTGTACTGAGATATATCTTTTAGGTAGATATATATTTTAGATATGAATGACACAAATTCAAGTTTTGTAAAGTGTTATGGCTTAGAAATGAAGTATCTTTTAAGAAATTATAATTTGTGACTACATTTTGATATGCATTTGTTAAGTAGGTTAATTTCTGATGATAAAAAGTTTGTTAAAAGATGGATGTAATATACTTTTCTAAATTTTATTTTAATATTTTAAATTTTGTATGTGCTGGACATTATCTTAATATTTACTTTTCTATTTCAATATTTTATATTTATATCTGTTTATGTTATCAGTTGAAGGATATGTATATAATTATATATATAAAAAATAACAATTTGATATCTTATTATGATATTATATTTAAAGCATAGTAAAACTTGTTTTCAGGGGCTATTGGTCAGTATAGAAGAAGAGATAGTAAATTTCTTCAAGGAGTGGCCACAGTCTGTTTACATCTCTAAACTGTCCAGCAGTTATGAGCGAATGATGTTGCATGCCCTCTGCCAATATCTAGATCTTATTTCAAAAAGTGAGTTATTGTAGAAATATTGATTTTTTATACCAATTGTTCAACTTGGTTTTATTTCATAACTAAATACATGTTAATGGTAAAAAGATTTCAGTGCTTTACTGAAAATGTCAATATCACTCATTGTAAAAATAATAAAAACATAAAAAGATTTCTGAAAATGAAATATAAGTTACTTTTAAGAGAACATATTAATGGTATTATACATGTATATGAATTTAAGTGTACTAGGTACTGATTCAAAAGCATAAAATATCATATTTTGTGAAATATTTTTCACATTTCTACACCACCGGACCAAACCTAGACCTCTGTGAATATTATGTATAAGATGATATTTCTCGAGAGTTCTCAAATTGTCACTTAGTAATGAATTTGTCTCCAGTATGATAAGACTATAAAAATTATACCTGAACCATTTATAAGACATTGACTTTTTTGTAATGTAATTATTGTGTTCATTATTTTACTTTTCTTTTGCTATATGTTATCATTATTACAGGACATAGGTTGATGATCTTGAGTCTTTTTTATAAAATGACTAAATTCGTCATTTAAAGTTTTTTTAGCTCACCTGAGCATATGTTCAGGGTGAGCTATTAGGATCACTCTTCGTCCGTCGTCTGTCGTACGTCTTCCGTTCACACTTTTAAAACGACATCTCCTCTGAAACCATAAGGCAGATCATAATGAAACTTCACAGGGATGTTCCTTGTGTGAAGCCTTAACAAAGTTGTTCAAAGAATTTAATTCCATGCAGAACTCTGGTTGCCATGGCAACCGAAAGAAAAAACTTTAAATATCTTCTTTTAAAAAACCCAAAAAGCTAGAGCTTAGATATTTGACATGAAACATCTTCTAGTGAGTGTCTACCAAGTTTGTTCAAATAAAAGCCCTGGGGTCAAAATTGGCTTCGCCCCAGGGGGTCATTGATTTTCCTTAAATGTGTATAGCAAAAACTTAAAAATCTTCTTTGAAAAAAAAACCAAATAGGTAGAGTTTAGATATTAAGCATGAAACATCTTCTAGAAAGTGTCTTCAAATTTTGTTCAGATAAAAGCCCTGGGGTCAAAACTGGCCCCGCCCCAGGGGTGTCATTGTTTTTAACTATATGTGTATAGTAAAAACTTAAAAATTTCTTTTAAAAAACCCAATGAGTTAGAGCTAAGATATTTAGCATGAAACATCTTCTTATGGGTGTCTACCAAGTTTGTTCAAATAAAAGCCCTTGGGTTAAAATTGGCCCTGCCGATGGGGGGGGGAGATCGTTGTTTTTCATTATATGTGTGTATTAAAAACTTAACATTGTGAAACATCTTCTAATGGGTGACTCTTCCGAGTCTGTTCAAATAAAAGCCCTGGGGTTTAAACTGGCCCAGCTCCGGCCCTCTTGTTTAGGATTTTCATCTTATAGATTATGTGGAAAGTGGGAAGTAGCTAGTTGGCTGTACTTATTGTAATGGATGGTTATATCTACATGTGTATATGTGATGTTCTATTGACAGGTTATGACTGTGATGGTCTACGCCAGACTCAGATAGAGAATCCACAGCCTCGTTTTACACCTCCTCCAGTACTCCTCACTCACTACCTGGAACACAGTCGTTTGTCATGACAAAATATTGGAGTCGTAACTGCACCCCCAGCATTTTTAGTCTTTGTTGTTTTACATATTTGTATTTTATAATGTATTGAGAATGATATTTCATGGATTGTTTATGAATTTCTTTTTTTTTCATTGAAAGTGTTTTTAAGAAAATCTGTATTGAAATATTTGGATTATCCATAAAAAAGAATTAATAAAATTAAACAAGTATAATAGTACATGTGAGAGGAATTTGAATTATTTTGCCTATCTACTGTGTTAGATAAGATTATATGTATTATCCATTTGTCTCATATTCTTAGCATACCAAGTGCTCTCCATTAAAAGTGTGACAGAAATATTGTGTTCTTGTTTGTTTGTCTTAGTTACCAAGTTTTAACTTTAAATTATTGTGGTCATAATGAATTCCTGGAGTGTCACCAGGCCCTGTGTTCACAAAAAGGATCTGAGATGCGTTTCACTAATGTACTTACGTTATCGTAACTTGAGTTTGAACGTAACTTTTTGCGTAAGCAGAACTTTCTTAGCTATGTATTTGCATAGGTTTAGATGTAAAGTTACGCTCACTTATTGCTGGCATAAATTGCATGCTCTGTTTAGTGAAACGCAACTAACGTAAATTTACGTTTTGCGTAAGTCCAAATTTACGTAAAATGATGCGCTAAACTTACGGAATATTAGTGAAACGCTCGCCAGGTATCCAAGTTGTAAAACCTTTTTCTAAGTTCTGTCTCAAATGTCAAGATTTTCATTGGTAGTATACATTCTGTGGCAGTTTCTGACCAATCAAATGCCTGAGATATGAGATTAAGCTAAAAGAAATTTCATCAAATGATCCCGATTTCATTTTGCTTTATGAAACTAAAATTGATCACATTTTAGCTAAAATAATATGGTACATACTGTATATCAGATGTAAGTATTGCTGTGCAAAGGCCAATATGTTAACTTTATTAAAATAATGGTAAAAATGGCTAATCTGGGTCTAAAAACAAGGTCACACAGCCCAAATATAGAAAAACCTTGTTAACACTCTAGGGGCTACTGTTACAGTCCAAATATCCTGGAAATTGACCAGAAAGGTTGTTTTGGTGGTTTTACTATGGGTCATCTCCCGTCAAAAACAAGGTCAAAGGAGCTAAAAATAAAAAAATCGTGTTCACACTCTAGGGGCTACTGTTTCAGTCCAAATATCCTGGAAATTGGTCACAAAGGTTGTTTTGATGATTTCTAAGTCAAATTCTAATATGGGTCGTTTTGGGTCAAAAACTAAGTCACAGGAGCTAAAAAAAGAAAAATCTTGTTAACACTAGTGGCTGCAGTTTTGATCCAAATATCATGAAAGTTTTTTTTAGTGATTTCTAGGTCAAGTTCGAATATGGGTCGTCCCGGGTAAAAAAATAGGTCACAGGAGTTAATAATAGAAAAATCTTGTTAACACGCTTGTGGTTGCAGTTTTAATCCCAGTATCCTGGAAACTGGTCAGGAAGATTGTTTTGATGGTTTCTAGATCAAGTACGAATATGGGTCATCTCGGGTCAAAATCAAGGTCACACATTCCAGAAATATAGAAAAACCTTGTTAACACTCGGGGCTACTGTTTTAGTCTAAATATCCTTGTGATTGGTCAGAAAAGTTTTTTTGTGGTTTCTATGTCAAGTTCAAATATGGGTCGTCTCGGGTCAAAAACTAGGTCACAGGAGGTAAAAATAGAAAAGTCTTGTTAACACTCTAGTAGCTGCAGTTTTGATTCAAATATTCTGGAAATTGGCCAGGAAGATTGTTTTGGTGATTTCTTGGTCAAGTTTGAATATTGGTTATCTCGGGCACACAGCCCAAATATGGAAAAAACTTATTAACACTAGGGTCTATATTTTAAGTCCAAATATCCTGGAAATTGATCAGAGAGGGTTTTCTTATGCTTTTTTAGGTCAAGATCGAAATCGTCATCTCGGATCAAAAACTAGGTCACACAGCCCAAATATTGATAAACCTTGTTTACACTCTAGGGGTTACTGTTTAAGTCGAATTACCCTGGAAATTGGTCAGAAACGTTGTTTTGATGATTTCTAGGTCAAGTTCGAATACTGGTCATCTCGGGTCAAAAACTAGGTCACACAGCCCAAATAAAATGGGGTTGAGCCTTCATAGTCAGGGGATTGAGCCTCCATAGTCAGGTGAGCGATATAAGGGCCATCATGTCCCTCTTGGTTTTAAAACTGCATTGTCTAGAACTAGATATTTGGCATGTTTCATTGTCAAATGTGTCTTTTCAAAATTTATATAAACCATGCCCATGGGGTCAAAACTTGCTGTACCCGGGATCACCTAATTTATATAGACTTTTATAGAAATATGACTTAAAAGTCTTCTCATCAGAAACCACAAATGAATAATTTTATTGAACAAAAGGCAAATGCCTGTGAGTACATATATACAAACATGTAATACAAGGGTTTTTTTTTTACAAAGTAATCAGTGGCGGTCCAATTCTATATAAATCATAAATGTACGTAATCGCAAAACAATATCAATCATCACTGCATGCAATAGAAATATGAAATTAATCTTATCAAGTATGTTAGGTATCATAAATACTTGACATGTAACATAACCTTGTTGTCTACAAAAGTTATATAAATCATGCCCCTGGGATCAAAACTGGCCCCGCTCGGGATCACACTTGTTTAGAAAAATACATTTAAGTCTTCTTGTGTGAAACTTCAAGGCCAGTACTTAGATTTTTGGCATGTAGCATTTCTTAGTGGACATCTCCAAAAGATATATAAGTCCTGCCCCTGAGAACATAAATTGCCTCACGCTTGGTGTCACATATTTTACAAAAACTTGTATAATAGAATGTCTCGAAAATATTATCTGAAATAATAATGCCCAGAGTTTAGATAGTTCGCTTGTTGGTCTTCTACAAAGTTATATTAATCCTGCGCCGCAAGTCAAAATTGACAACTCCCCGGAGTCACTTACTTTGCAAAGACTTGTATAGGAAAATACATTTACATCCTCTTTTGTGAAATTGATATGCAAAACATGTAGACATCTACATAAGTTATATTAGTCATGATCCTGGGGTAAAAAATCATGCAGTCTGGAGAAAAAAAGACAAACCAGATGTGTCCTCATTTTCTAGAAATGTATCTCACGCGAGCGATCCAGGGCCATCATGGCCCTCACAAAAATATGTGAGAGTAAAGATTAATCATTTCTACATCGCCGATCAAGCTCATGCTCTTTGTGAAATTGCTCTTCTAGTGGACTTTCTTTCAGTTAAATAATCCTTAAAATGACCCATGATTATATATATATCTTTTTTCTATCTAGCAATAAGTAACATAAACAGAAACATAGCTGAAATAGTAATACAGGTATAATTAATTAATTTACAATTTTATGACTTTCGTTTAGATTATACAGAGTGCTGGCTGTCATATCGGCTTCCCAATGTTATGATTACATCAAATAATCGACACATACTTGCTCAGTGATTTAAGTCAGAGCGAACAAGCCAGCATATCTATAAGGTTGTTTTTAAACAAAAGTATTCCAACATGCACAAGTTTGTTAAATTTAAACAGACGATTATAGATCATACAGCGGGAAAGCGAATTCCTGATTTACTAAAAAAAACAAAGCTCATTTAGCAGAAATATACATGTTTTATACAATGTTTAATTAAACATACATGTACATAATTAAATGTTTTAAATGACATTATTTGCATGTAACATAGTTGTTTTAATTATGTATAGGCAATTAAAAAATGTATTAGATACACGTTATTGTTCTGAATTTACTCATATTACCTTCATATTTTAGTAGGTTTAAAGTTCTTCTATATGAATGCATGCCTACAAGTAAGGTCTACAGAGTTCTATAATATCGTTTGAAAAGACGAAAACATCGGATTTTCTAAAAGGGTATTAAAATTTTAATTTTCATAACTTATGTGCAGATATTTTTGCAATTTAATTGCTTTTAATACAAATTGCAAAAATATATAGAGAATATTCATGTTTCTTCTATAAAAACAGGATTTACTTTCATCGAGTGGTATGAAAATAAATATTTCCCACGAGTGAAATATGATAATTTTCATACCACAAGATGGAAATAAATCCTGTATTTATAGAAAAAAACTTAAATTTTCTAAATTTTCTATGAATTCCCTTTTAATTTTATTATTAGGTGAATTTAGATGAAAGTAGTTCGGCAAGACACCAGTAAAAATACGGAGAATATGTTTCACTGCAGTGAAAAATATTATTTTACAGTGAAAATATGGAAAATGAAAATATACGCATTTTATTTCATCAATATTTTTAAATATTTCATTTATAAGTATATAATAAATATTTATATAAATTTTATTCTGAAGATACATGTACCAAGAAAAAAAGATAAAATTAAACAGCATCTTGTGTAAGCAATTAAATAAAGTTACATTGTTATTTTTACATTTATTCAAGTTTTTCCACAAGGTTAATTAACACACCTTTAAACACAAGGTTTTTGCCTATAAAGCTACACATATATTGTCCAAGTCCACATGTTGTTTCCGTGAGCAAAACACTTTACACTCATTGCTCAGTACTGGTTGGTTCCATGCATGGAATAGTGTGTGTTTATAAGCTAATAACTTCCTATACAGCCGGACTATAAAAAATAATATATAAACTAAAATCACATCAAATATCTTTACATATAGTATCTAGCTAATGTATATTTTCAGATATATATTGTACGTTTTTTTTTTTCACATTTACATATACTTTGTACTTGAAGAACTAATATGACAGGGCTGTTCAGATCTTCCCTCCAGGAAACCATTCCAAATGTGTAATTTAACCCTCTTAATTACGAAATAGACATGAGGAATGGAACATTCTAGTTAAAATTAATAGATAAAAAAGCAAGCATGCAATGTAAGAAAGACTTGGCAGGAAAGATACGGCATAAAATCATGTGGCGCACTTGAAATCTAATATAAATTCAAAAATGGATAAAATAAGATTTAAGATTTATTTTTGCATAATGTACATAAATGGTAATATAACACATGGACTGAGACATAACATAATACAAACATGAACATGCACACCAACACCTGGGATAACACAAAAAAGGGTAAACCATTATTTCCATTGCGGTCCCTAATAATACCGGTAAATAAGTAATGCAGCAAGTTGAACTTGCATCAAAATGTAAGAACTTGTATATATGATAACATTCGCAATGCTTTAATAATAACTCAGTTTGTCACACAATTGATTAAAACATACCAAAAGCGTATTAAGAGCATATGCTTGTACATGAAAAAGACCAGCTTTTTAGTATTTTAAAACATTTATTACTAATTCATATTTGTTGGAGCAAAACAGTGTAGGTGAACATTAGATACATAAGTTTATAAGAGGACTGCAACAATTTGGACATATTTCTGATGATGCTTTATTCTAAGATATTGCATTTTGACAAATATCTGATGATGAAATACTGTGTGTATATATATATATATAGCAATAATATGTAAATAACTACATTTTTGACGCATTTCTGATGATGCAATATGTATAAATGTAATATGATAAATTACATTTTTAATATATCTGATGATGCAATATGATATATATCAAGATTTTTTTTTCTGATGAGATAATATTATATACAAAACTTGACCAATTCATCTCTTTTTTCTCTATTTTTTTACAGAAAAACAATGATTCTTAAAACATTTTTCCTTATCGTTCTTCTCAACTGTGACGTAGTTTTGGCCAGCAAAGGAGTATGTTCAAATATAGTGAAAATCGGCCCAATTTTTAATTTCGATAAAACTTGAGCATATGACATAAAAATATGTCCCAAGTAGGTTTTTGTTGATTTTTGTATAATTTTTTCCAATTTGTCAATTTTTTAGGCTCTATACTTGACCCCATTGTAACGTATTTTGACGTCAAAATTGCAACGTCAATCAACGACGCCGTAACGTCATATAAATATTTGGAATATGAAACGCTGGTATATGACTCACAAATCTCTTTTTAGTTATGGAGAGACAAAAGAATTGCTTCTTTTATTTACTACAATATTATAAAAACACATTATTCACTTTAAAATGAGTGAAACATAAATGAAAACAAACTCGTCTAGTTTACGTAATATATTTCAATGACTGGAGGTATTAAATGAATAATTTATTTACATGTTTATGTCATAATAATCTATTTAAATTATCACATGTCAAAGATAAAAATTGTTTACAGTAAAAAGAGTAATACTTTTTCATTGACGCACTTATAGTGTAACGCTATCATTTCATGCGTCTTTACTCTATGATCGTATAACGCAAATGATGTCACATCAAAATATACGCCCTGCCGTGCAATACTATTTTAATGTAACAGCAAAAGCGGCATGTGTTATGTGATAAAGTTATGTTACTCAGTGAATCATTTACTTAGTATAACAGCTACGTAAACTGACATGTTTCATCATCTAAAGATTTTCAAAAATATGCAATAGAATTTACATGTATAAGTCTTCTGCATATAAATAGTTTACGGCAATAAACTTTGATGTGTTTTTTTAAACTATATAGTCAGTACAACTAAAATATAATAAATACACAATTAGCTTAAACTTCTTTTTAAGCAAACATAGAATCACTTTAGATGCAGACACAGATATTACATCAATCGGAACATGTCGACAATGTTTCATAAATACACGTAGTCTTATCCGTAGAATGACGGAAAAGGCCGAAAAGTTAGAGTAAAAAGTTAAACATATTTTATATCATTCAAGACATTCTAAATAACGCAGTAACAAAATCATTGCATTTTGCCACTTAAAACTATCAATATTCAAATATCTAGAAAAATATCAAATAAAAAATTACAGCATGTTTAGGACACAACCAATATTTTATTACCATCTCATTCATCATAACATTTAAAAATCTAAACTTGTCTCTTCTTAAATACAGCAACAACCTCGATTATTTTCATTATAACTAATGACTAGCCCTATGTTTCAAAAAACGAATACTATGTATTGTGGAAATGAAACACTAACAAATCAATATTATGTAAAGCGATTGTCAAGATATGAAGTATTTCACCTATCTATGGTATCTATGTTAATATTCTATCTATTTTGTCTTATCAATATCATGCCTTACATGGATATGTTGTGTCAGCGGATTTTTAAAGGTACAGTATGACTCAGAAATGAATAATATTAACCTTTTTTTTAAAAAAAGATCAAAGATGTTTTTATACGTTTTAAATAATGGTTTAGAGCATATAAGATGCTTGTTACATAAACAAAAGACCGGTAAATACTAATATGTCATTAGTGTAGCAATGAAAACAGTAATGAAAACAAGTAATATTTTGACTTCCATAAAAATTACTAAGTTAATATATATGTACTTATTGGCTGAATGTAACAGAAGAAGAAGACCAATGAGTAACTTGTTTGAAACTAAAAAATATTTTGAGAAATAAAAATGAAAGTATTGCATTTCGGGTACATAAAGGGGCCTTTACTGGGTATACTATTCACGATGACGTCAGCGGTCTGAAAAAAAAATTACCGTCTGAGCGAGGACTATTATAATGTGTTACGGTGTGAAAAATAAAAAAAAGCGCACGTAATATAAGCTGAATGCCAATGATTTTCATTGCATTTTAAAAGATTGTTTGTGATTTAAACAATATGATTTCCAACTTTTACAATGAAGTTATATTAAATAAGAAATAACTCAAAACAACTCTTAGCATTTTACTGACCTCCCAGTCAGCCCGAAACATCAAACAGACATTAGCACGGACATTAGCCTTCCGCTTCAGTCAGGCTGTCTGACTGGTCACTATAATGTTATGAAGCCGTCATTGTTGTATACTATTTTCTTAAATACATATATATAAATACAATATAATTATATGTAAATACATTACATCAATAACACAAGTACTATCATTCAATTTGGTTTAGTACTATCATTCAATTTGGTTTGTAACTGTCTTATTATTATTATCATTATCATTATTATTATTATAAGATAATTCAATATATCAGGGAAAACCGTTTGCTGATGTTGTAAGAACTCGTGTTTCAAACCGTTTTGCTACTTTTGTGTTTATATTATGATAATATAACGTTATAAATGTGTACAAAAAGAGCAATAAAAATATGTTTAAAATCAATTAACGTAAGTTAAATTGACTTAATTAATTGTACTTCCACTGTTATAACAATCATTTGTGAAAGAAAAATCTTACAATTATTACTTCACTGCAGTTTAATTGTTGCAGAGCCCTGCGAAAATAGCAGAATGTAAACAACAAAGTGTTCAAAGTCCACTATTCTTCTATAACACTAACGTCTGTTATCAGAGTCAGTTTCATCTAATTGTCTCTGGTATTTTGCCAGCATCTGCAAGATACTCTCCCCCAGTTGTGTACCAAACTTCTGACATTGTAAATGCTGCATAACTTTAAATACCACACAACAGAGGCAATATGCTTGAAGCACATACCAACAACTACGTTCTCCAGCACGACATTTGCAATACCAAGCTTCAATATCTGCAGCAGAAAATCTTATCCATAACAGAATATTTCCTGGATGACGTGTGCCGACTTGGATTCCGTCCCGGATCAAATCAGAATCATCATTGTGGACATGGATTTCACAGTATTCCATCTAAATGTTCCTGTATATAACATTTGATGACATTTTTTAAGTTTTATACGCCACACACGTCAACGATCTCAACTTTCTTCGTTAAACCTTGGAAAAGTATGCAATGATGAGTCGTCCACAGGTTTCCATAAAGCTGATCTTCTTCAAGATTATTATCTTCAACATAAGATTTTAATATGTTTGCGTTTGATGATAATGCACGCATCTTGGGGCCAAACGTGAATCGTCTCACTATCAGCATTGCAAAGTGGTTTTAAAAATACTTGTTGCATATTGCGCAAACTATTCTTATGTAGTCACCAATGTATGGGATTTGATTAGTTGGGAGAACAATATTAAAATATTTCCAACTTTTAATCCGGCATTCCGATTCTACAACCCAGCCGAATCTGTAAAAGACGAAGAACAACAAAATAACATAACTGTATATTCAGTTGATATCAGTGCGCATATATGTGAAATTTCTTAAAAGCATAGAACAAAGTATTGCTTTAAAAATGTCAAAATTACATTCACTTCAGTAGAACCAACAAAAATTTTTAATATTCTTAGTTATATCAATAGATATTAATGGAAATCAATCTTAACGATTATCACATAATAACTTGGAAGCAGTCATTGTTTTTAACAAAACATTAAGATTAAGATAAACTGTGTTTTATCTATGTAGATCTATAATAGTAATACAGTCTTTACTAGAAAATAATTCATAAAGTACTGTAACATTTATTTTCAAACGAATACCTTGGTTACAAATTACTATTGTTTGCATCATCACAAGTCAAATCTGTTTTTGTCCCTATGGATAGAAATGAAGGCATTTCCACCCCTAATGCCTAAAATCTTGTAAAAATTCAAGAGAATCACGGAAACCTCTATCGAACAACAAAAATATCATCCTCCTGAAAAAATCCCTTATCTCTTCAGTATTTGTTTTCACATATGATTTCAGGATAGAAGCATCATTGTTCTTTGAATCAGCAAAATAAGGGCCCCATCACTGTAACAAGTATCCGGTTGTTGTAACAATAACCATGGGCTTTCACTAATGGACGACCTTTTGTGCATTGAATATTGAACGTCTTTGAAAGCTAAAATTATTACTTTTCTGAATCATAACATAAGTTCCATCAAGAACTAAAATAACTTTCCCATCATTTGCATCAAAAAAAAGGGACTTGGCTAAGGTCTAGTGTGATGGTTGATAAATATCTTCCCTTGTTATGCTTTCAAAACCAAGATATAAACGGCACAAATCCTCTCATCATCGCATGTTTTGTCGGCAAACAATCGCTCTCCGTACACTTGACTTGCTATTCCAAATAGAGTAGACAATAGCTTATTAGACAAGCCCGATTTCATCTTCAGGAGAAAAAATTCCTAGAGTTGTTCTGGAAGAACGTGATGCCGAGAGTTATAAATTTTGTTCGGCAACTGACGAAAACACATCATCAAAACTGAGAACGTGAAGCCCTGTTAAGTTTCCATATTCTACGTCGTTTAAGACATTCAAAATTCAATTTGTTTTGTTGCAGCAGCATATTTCTCTTAAATGTTTTATAAGTTTTCAGGACAGAAGTCCTGTTTAGAAATGCTGTTTCTATTATCGGCACCATTCTCTAGAGAATCTGAACAAAGCAAGCCTTCATGTATGTGTACTGGACAGCACCTAGAACCAGCAGGTATGAGTACGTTCTGTTCTATAAACACATTGAATCTGGCCTCTGAAGAACAGAACAACTAATTTTTGCCCTGGTTCTCTTGCAGACTAAACATCTTTTGAATGTGTTTTACTCGGGTAGTTTTATATTTAATGATACCGATGGCGGACTAGTCGGTGTTTTGGTTCCCCTTTGATTTTGAGAAGTGAAAACAGATGGAACATAATCTGGGATCTGAATGGTTGCTGTCTTTTCTTGTAAAGATGATGATTCTAATGCATAGTATTTATGTTCTACATTTGTTACAATTATTCATTGTCTTTTTAACATCAACAAATAACCGTTTTTGAAGATATTTTCTTATAGGTTTGCTTATGTGTCTTCTTTCTTTTGGTTTAGTTCTTTTTTCTTGCACACTGCACAGGCATAAAACTTTGGACCGATCCAGGCATCCTGAAAAAAATACTTAGTACATCAATGATTTGACAGAAAAAATAAAAATATTTCCTCTTGTATTTTGGTTTTATTAACTAACAATAAACTTTTAATTTAATTATTTTTTTCACTCATGAAATAAATAATGATTTAAATAATAAACTCTCATTTAATACTTAATAATTTTTTTCACTTATTTAATAAACAATTATTTAAATAATAATCTGTCACTTAATAATTACGAAAAAAAATGTACCTTGTTCAGGGGTCGAACCACTAGCCGGATCTGATCAGTCATATAAAACATGCATGCGCCGGGCACTTAAACCACTACGCCATCGCCACAACTGAAATCAAAACGTTTTACAATTACTACTTAAAGTCGATACGTGACTAAATAAAAGTAAACGGATTGGATGCTTTAAATTAAAATATTCTATCTCTTTCGACACATATTTCAGTTTGTTATCTCTGCAATTACCTGATAAAATATATACATTACCTTCACACTTTTTCTAAACTATTTAATACTGAGTTCTTACTTGGATAATGTTCTAATGTTCGACTTTATAAATTATGCAGACGAAACACAGATTTCGACAATTTTCATGGATAAAATTATACTTACTTGGAAACTCCCTGTCACGGTTATCACAAAGTCATATCTGGACTGGAATACATTCCTAGATCCGAGAATAAATGCTCACAAAAAAAACAAACAAACGGTTGACTGCTTTTTAAACCCTGTCAGCGTTACAGTAGTATAGATTTACTAGGTAAAGTGTAAACAATGGCTTTGTTGTTTTGTCGTCGTCGTTGTCATCATCGCCTGGATTTTCACTTTTCATTCAATAAGTTAACAAAACATGACAGAAAAGAAGACATATTTTATTTGACTAATGATAATTGCTTTCGATCTCAATTGCTTGACCGCAAAAAACAAGTTAAAAATTTATAAAAATACAGCTTAAATCTTTGATCTTCTATGCATTCGATTTGCTTTTGCACAGACACCAAGGGAAGGAAAATATAAATTTTCGTAAAGGGCACAGCCTCGACCAAAATTATTGATACGTTTTTGTAAATTATAAATACTCACAATGACAATGACGTATTTTGTTTTTTGGTCGAGACCTGTGCCCTATTCAAATTTTTCAATTTATCGTCGAAAAACTGATACAAAATACCGGAAACGGGTTTTAGCCCTTACTTCAAGCGTATTTTATTGCACGGAACAGACGTATTATCTTTACTGTTTTTCATTTATATCAACAAGCTAAAGGTGTTCTTCCAGAAAATTGTTTCATTTCTTGAAAATTTGAAGTTTTGTAAAATACAAAATATTTAGGCATATTTCATGCATAAGCGAATCTAGTCCTTTAATTGTACTGAAAACCCGGTAACGAACGGATGTTCTGTTTTGAGCTTTGTACCAAACAAATTGTTATTTGAACCTGATTGTCACAGACATGATGTTTGCTACTCGTGTGTAAGTATAAATATATATTCAGTTGTAAAACATTTAGGTTTTAGACGGTTAAATCTTCTCAGATATATAGAGGTAATTGAATGAGTGTAGATTTAATACTGAATTCATTGAACAAGTTGAATAAAAATATATTATGCGAGCCTCTAGCGAGCATAATATTATTGTATCCAACGAGTTCAATAAAGTCAGTAATGAACTTACACGAATTTAATATTCTATTTATCCACATACCAAAAATAAAGACCGTTTGAAGTGAAAAAGAAACATTTTCATTGACGTGCCTTTAACGCAAATGACATCACGTCAAATATATGCACGGCGGTGCAATACCATTTGTACGGAGTCGCAAAACGGCACGGGTATGAGATAATAAAAAAATCAACATAGTACATGGCGAATGATACTGCGATTTTTGTTGCTATTCTTCGATACAGTACATTTCATACGGAATAGCAAACATAAAGAAGTTTCTATATTGTATGTTTATACCGGAATAGCAAACATAAAACAGTTTCTATATTGTATGCAGTAAGTGGAAAAAAGGTGTCAATATCAGTTTTTACTTTCAAATGAAAAATTCATGTTCGATTTCATTCTATACAAGTTTTTTGTTTATTTGAATTTAACGAGAGTTGCAATAATGAAAAATATTAATTTATGCCCATTAAGTATGTTTTACGTAAATGTACATCTTCCATTCTATTGCAATTATTATGTTTTTAAGAACTTTTAATTATAAGTGTGCGTTTTTTTTATGAAATACGTACATAAATACACTTTTAATAAAAGTTGTAATGTAATATTTCATTAGGCATTTTAATTAGAATATAATTATTGACATCTCGAATTTTAAATGAGAGCACGAACAGGTGGGTACGTGAATAAAATAAAAGAACAGCGGTATACAGTAGACGAATATTTTGCTATTAACGATCAACGATACACAAAATCAACGTCAGTCATTGACCATTGTAGAGTGCAGGCTCTTAAAACTTCCTGATTACTGGTAAATAATAGTACACACACTGACTTTTTTTCTTATAGATGCCGTGTACGCGGGGATTAGAATTTCTAGATTCTTTATAAATTGAACATTATGTGTTAGTATTTATTCATGCCTAAAACGTTTTTTCCAGGGACTGGAAGTAAGGTTCACTCAACAAGTATGTGACAACATATTCCACGAAGACCTATACGAGACTTGCGAGACGGACGCAAGAGCCGGGGTTTTCTGTAAATTTTGGGCAAATATATATAACATTGGTGTTAATTCATTCGGAATATTCTATTACCATGATGTCCCGGCTGCATGGTGTAGCAATAAACATTATGGGTACGAGGCTTGCTTAGCTCTGGACTAACTTGTAGAATGACGCAGCAGCAAAGAGAAACACTGAATCCGATCATGTGACATTGTGCAATAAAGTATAGCTTTAATAAATATTAAGTTTTAACTCTTGTCTTGTAATTATTGACATCTCTAATTTCAAATGAGAGCACGAACCGTCGGGTACGTTAATAAAATGTAAGCACAACGACCCTTAAAGTATTGACGACCATTTTGCTGTACAATTATTTCTAAATATTTTCTGCACTTTTTGAAGATTTATAAGAATTTTAATTTTAAATGTATAACCTGTCAGAGCAGGTATTTGTACATTCTTTGAATGACTAGCTAAAATGTATTTTAAAATTGAAATGTATTCTACCAACTGTATTTTAAAATTAAAATGTATTCTACCCAAACGACTATGGAACGAATTTAGAAGAGGTATGCACATGTGATGTTTATAATTTATGAAAATCTGAATACTAGTATTTGCTTTAAAATTTGTATTAAACACATGGCGAATGATCAAATCATTTAAGGAGCTTCGGCTTATTTATGGCCAATATATTCAATATGTTACCAATTATGTTACCTTTTCTCAATTTGATACTAGTTTTCTTCTTAACGTATGTAACTAAACACTAGTTTTGATGAAAATGGCAAATCTCGCAACAAAAAAATTGTGAAGAAATCACTGCCTTGACAAACAATTAAACAAATACATGAAATACATGCAAACTATTGCAAAAGTAAGGTGTTATTCCTATCAAAATACTTTTGTCAATGGAAATTTAGAGACAAAACATTAGATATGTAATGCTCGTATCTTACTTATATTGATATACTCTTCCCGGTGAAGTATAGAATATAAATATGTAATATTTACTTTTACAATACTGGTACGCACGTGTAAATAGCCATGATAATTCCCCAACGTTTATGGGTATGAGTTTAATAATAAATATTTACTGATATATTCATCTCTTTTCAGTCATGTGTGAAATGCTTTAATTTACCCTGTTAGTTTGTCTAATTTCTGGATCAAGAACAAATATCTGATCAAATGGCTATGCCTTACTGCATTCCGGTTGCCATAATCGTCATTTAGTTCTAAATGGCCAACAAGACGCTGAAGGTGTAGTAAATAAAGACATTTATATTGGTGCAAACAGGGTGGTCAGTACTGCTAGTTGACCAGGCGTCAGATTGTGTTTTATGAAGCTACGTTGGGTGGTTACATCATTTCAGTTATGCTATTCTATGCAGTTATTTTGAAACTTCTTGCAACACAAATGAACTAGTAAAAGAAAGGGATTAAACACATTCGCTTTATTTGCTGTTATTTCATTACGTTGTATTTTATCACAGTGCTCTGCCTATCATTATTCATTTTTCTAATACAAAAAAATCCAAACAACATTAAATGGAATTACTGAATAAATCCCATAACAGCAACAATGGAAATATTGCAGGTGCCTGTTCATACACACGTGGACAGTAAAGGTTGAGCGCGACAAAACTTTCCGAGTATAAAACATCTTTTTTAATCAGAGCTGGGCATCAAAGCTGCGTGGTATCCTACCAAAAGTAAACAAACGCCGCCATCTTGGAACAAAAACGGTGTGTTTTTGTTTATTACTTTTTTGTTGGAAATGACCGAAAACCAGATGTATGCTTTCACACGCTTTGCTCGGTATATGATGCTTGCACAACTATTTTGTAAAACAACAATTATAGCAAACTTTTAACTCGAAGCGGGCTTCTATTTTTATAATAATAATAATATATTTATTTAAAGAAGGTAAGCCATGATAATTTACCGTCGTAGAAAACAAGTAACATATTTCGATTTTAAATGTGGCCTTCTAAACAATATATAGACACAAAACATCATAAAACAATAACAAGATTAAGACTTTGTCTCATGACGAACGCTCCTTTTAGATATTAAATATCATTTATACAATTTTCATTTAAAAATATTTTAACAAAATATACATGCATAATAATTATGACAACATGATGACATTGTTATGACAGAGTTATGAAGATATTTATTTGATCTGCAAGATATGTTTTATACTTCTTTTTAAAAGATGTCTAAGAATTAGAAGAACGTTTTAATATTTAAAGTGGATACGACGCAGTTCATATATTGCTTTATCCATCGTTTTTCCCCCTTCAAATCAATTACATTGTATATACTCATTCCAGAGTTTACCATAAATATCAAAATACAAATTTGCACATTCTACTAAAATTTCATTGAAAAGAGATGTTTATTTTCCAAGAAAATAATGATTTGTACCAAATCACACGACCACGTTGAAAATAAAATATGACAGGACGCAGTTGTATTTTCATTGTAGGCTGTACACGATATATTTGTTCAGCTGTTAAAATTCAAGGTTAACCTTTCATTGACGCTGTATCAGTCCGGAATGACCTTTGTTTTAAAAAAGAAAGAATGACAATATTTTAAAAAAAGTCTCTTGCTATCGGAAGAGAGGTATGCACAAACTGCATGCCTACCTTTGTTATCATGAACAACAATTCCCGACAATTCCGTTATTATAATAATGTGTTTTACGCGCCGATTTTCTTGTTATTAAGTGAGAACAGATGAGCTTTATTATTTGAAACTTAAATCGGTATTTGAAATAAAGTATTATTCCTCTCTGAAATGAACATTAAATTTTTAAAATTATAAATGGTTAAGCTATGGTATTTTTTTCAAGTAAGGTATGCGTTTCGTTCAGTCATTTTATGTTCAGCACCGTGGAACTTCACTTTTTAATCAAAGGTTAACAAATTTTGTGTTGAAAAAAAAAACAAAAAAACAATTCAGAGTGGTGTGTCCGACCGAGGATAAGTTGTTTATGCTAAATGACTTCAAATCACTTGCCCTGAAATGCTGTGAATTCGAAAACCATCAGGGACTTTAGTTTTTTTTTTCTTGTGGAAAACCTATCAAAGTAGCTTCAAAATGTCGATGGTTCTCTGCAGGTAAAATAATGCACAAAGATATAAGAAATTATTATTAAGTAGCATGCTCATGTTTAACTGAAAGTCGCTTCCGCAATGCAATCTTTCAAATTAATTAAATGTTATATTAAAAATAAAACAACGTATTCTAAATATTCAAAAGCAACAGAGCATTGCAATTATCCACAAATGATCTTTTATTTTATCAAGCGCAAGTGATTATTCGGTAAAAAAAAAAGACTTATATTGCCAAAAGTATCCCTGATGAAAAGACTGCCAGAAATACAACTGGGTCATATCATATTTTATTTTCAACTGCGTCGTATCATTTCGCACAAATCATTATTTTCTTGGAAAATGAACACCTCTTTTCCATGATATTTTAGTAAATGACGCAAAATTGTATTTTGAAGTTTATGGTAAATTCCGAAACGAGAATGGGAAAAAACGATGGATAAAGCAATATGAACTGCGTCCTATCCACACAAATTCATAAAATGTCTGGTCCGCTTGGAGTTTCAAGTTCGCTATAGCTTTTGTTTTACCTTATAGTTTTGCAAGCAACATATACCGAACGAAGCGGAAAAAAGTGTAGAGTGTTAATACATATATCTGGTATTCAGTCATTTTCAACAAAAATAGTTATAAACAAAAACATACCATTTTCGTATAAAGATGGCGGCGTTTGTTTACATTTTGCGTACAGGATACGACGCAGCTCTGATTCCCAGTCAGGTAAATACGAAGAAGGAAACATTACGCATGATCACACAGAAACAATTATTTTTGTTTTATTTTTTTTATTTTGTTTATTTATTTATTTGCTTTTTCGTGGAATAGCACTAACCTGTCATTTTACTCAGTAACTGTTTCGTAAAGGAAATCTAAATTGTCAATATTTAAGAATAGTTTAAGAAATATTAATTGAATCAACCATAGAACGATTCATCTTTATAATATACGAGGGGCGGTCAGAAAATATCAGGACTTTTCATGCTCCTCTCTTTCCACGTGCAGCTATATACACACATTATATATTGGTGAAAACTACATTCATTCGCCAATAACGTGGTCAGTTTATTTTCAATGATAGTTGTGTATACACAGTATTTTGCCCTCTGATAAATGATAGGTGTTTCGTCTATCATGGACTCTTTGTTAGAGGAACAACGCTCTGTAATAAAGTTTCTGCCACATCTTTCAGAGGCTTAAAAAAGATTTTCTGATAAATGTGTATCACGTTCAACCTACAACTGGGTTTCTCAGTTTCGTGAAGGCAGAAACAAGTGTTTGTGACAGGCCTAGGACTGGGCGGCCAGCTGAGGCGGTGACCCCAACAATGGTAGCAAATGTTAAAGCTTTTGTCAACAAAAATCGTCGTGTAACTTTGGAGGAGGTAGCCAACAAGTTTAGCATCGGTAAGGCATCGGCACACAAGGTTTTACACGAACACCTAGGCATGAGCAAGGTAAGTGCCAGGTGGGTGCCTAGACAGCTGTCCGCAGATCAAAAGGCAAACAGAGTAACCAATGCAAAAGAACATTTATGTCGTTTTAATCGTGAAGGAGATAAGTTTTTGAATCGCATTATCACTTGAGATGAGATGTGGGTTCATTATTCCGAACCTGAGACAAAAGCTCAGTCAAAGCAGTGGAAACGAGCAGGTTCCCCACCTCCTAAAAAGTTTAAGCTGTCTCCTTCGGCTGCCAAAGTCATGCTTGTTACCTTTTGGGATTCACGAGGAATGATACTTACTCATTTCATGCCAAAAGGTCAAACTGTCACCGCCAAGTACTATTCTGAAGTAATTCTGAAAAATCTCAGAGAAAAGCTGAAGCAAATGCGTCCCAGGTTAGCACAGAAAAATGTCCTCCTTCTTCACGATAACGCCCCCTCCATACCGCCGCAACTCTTACAAATGGCAATTGTTGTCTCACCCTCCTTATAGCCCAGACCTCGCCCCTGTGACTTTTATTTGTTTCCAGAACTGAAACAATTGCTTGCTGGAAAGAAATATAAGACCAGGGCGGCTTTGATATCTGCTGTTACACAGTACCTAAAACATAGGTCTACGCCATGGTTCACAGCGGGAATACAAAAGCTCCGACGAAGATGGCAAAAATGCGGAGACGGAGGTGGAGAATATTTTGAAAAAGAGTAGAAAGATGTTTTTTTTTAAATGTTGAATGGTTTTCGAGAACGAGTCAAAATTCCGGATATTATCTGATTATACATTCGCTCACTGTAACTTTGACAAAGAACAATATTAATAAATTGTGATTCAACAGTCTTTTAAGTTTGTGGATTTATTATTCCAGGAATAATCCTAAGCCGCCCTTAATAGACGCACTATTCCAGTGTTATATTAGATCTTTTGCTTATGCTGTGTGTCATCAAACCACTTTTGCCAATTTCTTATTCAACTGTATTGCATTTTATTGCATTGTCATTGAATTATGTACACAATTATTTTTGTCAGTAATACACTGTATCTGAGAAGTAAAATTGCGAGACATTGACAAGATCCGCGCGATTAAAACTCGATGAAAACTCTCATTAACCAATAATTTAAATAAATCGAGGTATTTTTAGATAACTGCGAAAGCTCTAATTCTTGGAAATGATTAAAAACTGGTTAAATAGACCAATATTACCCCCCAAAAAAGTTTTATTTTCAACTGCGTCATATCATTTTGTACAAATCATGATTTTCTTGGTCAATAAGCATTCTTATAAATGATGGTGCAAAAATAAGGGTGCAAAAAATATACTTTAAACCTTGAGTTTAACTCTAAAACGAGTATATTAATGTTTTGCGGGAAGCAATATCACGGTGCATATCCATATCGGTACCCTCTTTGCGACATCTACTTAATCGGTTCCTCTTACTTCTCGTGCATGCAAAGAGGGTATTCGTGCAATTACTTTTATCAATAAATAACATAAAACATAATAACTTTCTTCGGTGCATCATTTCAATTCTAAGAAATGCACCCGTTAATAGAACAACATTTTATGGTAAGAATTAAAAATTAAAATATACTAATTCAACTTTAAAATACAACGGTCAGATCTTGTTTATACGTGGGGAAGTCAGATAATATCCGGAATTTTGACTCGTTCTCGAAAACCATTCAACATTTAAAAAAAAAAACATCTTTCTACTCTTTTTCAAAATATTCTCCACCTCCGTCTACGCATTTTTGCCATCTTCGTCGGAGCTTTTGTATTCCCGCTGTGAACCATGGCGTAGACCTATGTTTTAGGTACTGTGTAACAGCAGATATCAAAGCCGCCCTGGTCTTATATTTCTTTCCAGCAAGCAATTGTTTCAGTTCTGGAAACAAATAAAAGTCACAGGGGGCGAGGTCTGGGCTATAAGGAGGGTGAGACAACAATTGCCATTTGTAAGAGTTGCGGCGGTATGGGAGGGGGCGTTATCGTGAAGAAGGAGGACATTTTTCTGTGCTAACCTGGGACGCATTTGCTTCAGCTTTTCTCTGAGATTTTTCAGAATTACTTCAGAATAGTACTTGGCGGTGACAGTTTAACCATTTGGCATGAAATGAGTAAGTATCATTCCTCGTGAATCCCAAAAGGTAACAAGCATGACTTTGCCAGCCGAAGGAGACAGCTTAAACTTTTTAGGAGGTGGGGAACCAGCTCGTTTCCACTGCTTTGACTGAGCTTTTGTCTCAGGTTCGGAATAATGAACCCACATCTCATCTCAAGTGATAATGCAATTCAAAAACTTATCTCCTTCACGATTAAAACGACTTAAATGTTCTTTTGCATTGGTTACTCTGTTTGCCTTTTGATCTGCGGACAGCTGTCTAGGCACCCACCTGGCACTTACCTTGCTCATGCCTAGGTGTTCGTGTAAAACCTTGTGTGCCGATGCCTTACCGATGCTAAACTTGTTGGCTACCTCTTCCAAAGTTACACGACAATTTTTGTTGACAAAAGCTTTAACATTTGCTACCATTGTTGGGGTCACCGCCTCAGCTGGCCGCCCAGTCCTAGGCCTGTCACAAACACTTGTTTCTGCCTTCACGAAACTGAGAAACCCAGTTGTAGGTTGAACGTGATACACATTTATCAGAAAATCTTTTTTAAGCCTCTGAAAGATGTGGCAGAAACTTTATTACAGAGCGTTGTTCCTCTAACAAAGAGTCCATGATATACGAAACACCTATCATTTATCAGAGGGCAAAATACTGTGTATACACAACTATCATTGAAAATAAACTGACCACGTTATTGGCGAATGAATGTAGTTTTCACCAATATATAATGTGTGTATATAGCTGCACGTGGAAAGAGAGGAGCATGAAAAGTCCTGATATTTTCTGACCGCCCCTCGTATATTATAAAGATGAATCGTTCTATGGTTGATTCAATTAATATTTCTAAAACTATTCTTAAATATTGACAATTTAGATTTCCTTTACGAAACAGTTACTGAGTAAAATGACAGGTTAGTGCTATTCCACGAAAAAGCAAATAAATAAATAAATAAAAAAAAAAAAAAAAAAAAAAATAAAAAAAATGTATCTGTGTGATCATGCGTAATGTTTCCTTCTTCGTATTTACCTGACTGGGAATCAGAGCTGCGTCGTATCCTGTACGCAAAATGTAAACAAACGCCGCCATCTTTATACGAAAATGGTATGTTTTTGTTTATAACTATTTTTGTTGAAAATGACTGAATACCAGATATATGTATTAACACTCTACACTTTTTTCCGCTTCGTTCGGTATATGTTGCTTGCAAAACTATAAGGTAAAACAAAAGCTATAGCGAACTTGAAACTCCAAGCGGACCAGACATTTTATGAATTTGTGTGGATACGACGCAGTTCATATTGCTTTATCCATCGTTTTTTCCCATTCTCGTTTCGGAATTTACCATAAACTTCAAAATACAATTTTGCGTCATTTACTTAAATATCATGGAAAAGAAGTGTTCATTTTCCAAGAAAATAATGATTTGTGCGAAACGATACGACGCAGTTGAAAATAAAATATGATATGACGCAGTTGTATTTCTGGCAGTCTTTTCATCAGGGATACTTTTGGCAATATAAGTCTTTTTTTTACCGAATAATCACTTGCGCTTGATAAAATAAAAGATCATTTATGGATAATTGCAATGCTCTGTTGCTTTTGAATATTTAGAATACGTTGTTTTATATCCTTTTACATAGTTGGCTTTCTGAAGTAACACTAGTGCGACAGAAAGTTTCCTTATTTTACAAAATGACAAATTCGTAATTAATGTAGAAAGCACAGTGACACTCATGGTAACAAAAATTAAAATATCCATCATATGTGGCCAATCAGATTTATTTGCATTTAAAGTATCGTTCAGTAGAACAGATGTCTCAGCCCTAATAGTGTTAATTTGAACCATTATATGGTTTATTAATAAACACGTATCATTGTTCCTGTTACATGTTCCAAGTGGGTCTAAACTAAGTGATTGTGGTATTTGCACACGTGGTAGGCCTAACACAACAATTCAGAAGGACAATGGCCCAAAGAAGTAGTTTCATTGCTTTCAGTTTTCCAGTCGGACCTACAATAAACGTAAAAAAAAATGTATGTAGCGTAGCCGGGTTAGGTGGGGATCAGTCACCTGATAGCACTATAAGACAACAAATGTTAATTTGTTATGGTTGGCCTTACTACATAAAAAAAAGATTTTGAAAATTAAAGATTGGTATACCAATTAGACTAGAGAACTGAAGCGCCAAGCCACTTAATTGTTCCAGAATTTTCATTGAAAATTGAATTGACCTTTCTGATATTATTCTGCAACACGTGCTTTGCTAAGAGTCATCATACCATGCCTAGACTGCTTACGTTCAGCCTTATGGATGTTATGTTTTTGAATATCCTCAGGATTGCATTTTTCCAGAGGAATCCATTCAGTAGAATCCTTGAATTGGTAATGCTTCCGTCCATCAATGGTTTTCTGTTTTACAATAGAACCTGATTGCAAATGTTTACCACCTTCATCAGAAATCCCAGAAGGTTTTAATGAATCTTTAACCATTTTGGTTTTTTCAGGAGGTGACTGACCAACACTGTTCTTATGTAGTGGTTTGCCTGCCCGTGTTGAGTTTCTCATTGTTTATTTTTTTCTATTGTTATTCAATGTATTTTTATATGTCAAGTACAAAACATATTTTTTTAGTCTAAGTATGTTGTTAAGATTTCTGCTATCATTCTAATAAAATTAATTAATTATTGTTAATCTTTTTATGGCAAAAATTTGATATAATTATATATCTCTGGTAGTTGAAGATATACATGAGATATGTGTTATAATTGCTTAAAATGAGTTATAAATACGAGCGTAGATATTGGTTTACATCTTGCATTATGTTACTGTATATAAGTGTTTGATTATTCATTAACAATGTGAGTAAAATATGATTGTATGTGCATTAGTATGAATAGGTTCATCTACCTTTCACAGCATAAGCGAGTTCTCTACATAAATAATTCTTATCACTATTATATTCCCCATAATTATTAAAGTCAATTCTTGTTTTACATCAGTAAATTGCAATTTCCATTATTTTATCTAAGATGTTAGTTTTCAGTTATCATCCATATTTGCAATGATGTTGTATTTCATGATTGTCTATAAATTGAAATTTGTATCATTGTATTATATATTTACTGATTATACATTCGCTCACTGTAACTTTGACAAAGAACAATATTAATAAATTGTGATTCAACAGTCTTTTAAGTTTGTGGATTTATTATTCCAGGAATAATCCTAAGCCGTCCTTAATAGACGCACTATTCCAGTGTTATATTAGATCTTTTGCTTATGCTGTGTGTCATCAAACCACTTTTGCCAATTTCTTATTCAACTGTATTGCATTTTATTGCATTGTCATTGAATTATGTACACAATTATTTTTGTCAGTAATACACTGTATCTGAGAAGTAAAATTGCGAGACATTGACAAGATCCGCGCGATTAAAACTCGATGAAAACTCTCATTAACCAATAATTTAAATAAATCGAGGTATTTTTAGATAACTGCGAAAGCTCTAATTCTTGGAAATGATTAAAAACTGGTTAAATAGACCAATATTACCCCCCAAAAAAGTTTTATTTTCAACTGCGTCATATCATTTTGTACAAATCATGATTTTCTTGGTCAATAAGCATTCTTATAAATGATGGTGCAAAAATAAGGGTGCAAAAAATATACTTTAAACCTTGAGTTTAACTCTAAAACGAGTATATTAATGTTTTGCGGGAAGCAATATCACGGTGCATATCCATATCGGTACCCTCTTTGCGACATCTACTTAATCGGTTCCTCTTACTTCTCGTGCATGCAAAGAGGGTATTCGTGCAATTACTTTTATCAATAAATAACATAAAACATAATAACTTTCTTTGGTGCATCATTTCAATTCTGCAATTCACCAGTCATACTAAGAAATGCACCCGTTAATAGAACAACATTTTATGGTAAGAATTAAAAATTAAAATATACTAATTCAACTTTAAAATACAACGGTCAGATCTTGTTTATACGTGGGGAAGTCAGATAATATCCGGAATTTTGACTCGTTCTCGAAAACCAACATTTTAAAAAAAAACATCTTTCTACTCTTTTTCAAAATATTCTCCACCTACGTCTACGCATTTTTGCCATCTTCGTCGGAGCTTTTGTATTCCCGCTGTGAACCATGACGTAGACCTATGTTTTAGGTACTGTGTAACAGCAGATATCAAAGCCGCCCTGGTCTTATATTTCTTTCCAGCAAGCAATTGTTTCAGTTCTGGAAACAAATAAAAGTCACAGGGGGCGAGGTCTGGGCTATAAGGAGGGTGAGACAACAATTGCCATTTGTAAGAGTTGCGGCGGTATGGGAGGGGGCGTTATCGTGAAGAAGGAGGACATTTTTCTGTGCTAACCTGGGACGCATTTGCTTCAGCTTTTCTCTGAGATTTTTCAGAATTACTTCAGAATAGTACTTGGCGGTGACAGTTTGACCTTTTGGCATGAAATGAGTAAGTATCATTCCTCGTGAATCCCAAAAGGTAACAAGCATGACTTTGCCAGCCGAAGGAGACAGCTTAAACTTTTTAGGAGGTGGGGAACCAGCTCGTTTCCACTGCTTTGACTGAGCTTTTGTCTCAGGTTCGGAATAATGAACCCACATCTCATCTCAAGTGATAATGCGATTCAAAAACTTATCTCCTTCACGATTAAAACGACTTAAATGTTCTTTTGCATTGGTTACTCTGTTTGCCTTTTGATCTGCGGACAGCTGTCTAGGCACCCACCTGGCACTTACCTTGCTCATGCCTAGGTGTTCGTGTAAAACCTTGTGTGCCGATGCCTTACCGATGCTAAACTTGTTGGCTACCTCTTCCAAAGTTACACGACAATTTTTGTTGACAAAAGCTTTAACATTTGCTACCATTGTTGGGGTCACCGCCTCAGCTGGCCGCCCAGTCCTAGGCCTGTCACAAACACTTGTTTCTGCCTTCACGAAACTGAGAAACCCAGTTGTAGGTTGAACGTGATACACATTTATCAGAAAATCTTTTTTAAGCCTCTGAAAGATGTGGCAGAAACTTTATTACAGAGCGTTGTTCCTCTAACAAAGAGTCCATGATATACGAAACACCTATCATTTATCAGAGGGCAAAATACTGTGTATACACAACTATCATTGAAAATAAACTGACCACGTTATTGGCGAATGAATGTAGTTTTCACCAATATATAATGTGTGTATATAGCTGCACGTGGAAAGAGAGGAGCATGAAAAGTCCTGATATTTTCTGACCGCCCCTCGTATATTATAAAGATGAATCGTTCTATGGTTGATTCAATTAATATTTCTTAAACTATTCTTAAATATTGACAATTTAGATTTCCTTTACGAAACAGTTACTGAGTAAAATGACAGGTTAGTGCTATTCCACGAAAAAGCAAATAAATAAATAAATAAACAAAATAAAAAAAACAAAATAAAAAAAATGTATCTGTGTGATCATGCGTAATGTTTCCTTCTTCGTATTTACCTGACTGGGAATCAGAGCTGCGTCGTATCCTGTACGCAAAATGTAAACAAACGCCGCCATCTTTATACGAAAATGGTATGTTTTTGTTTATAACTATTTTTGTTGAAAATGACTGAATACCAGATATATGTATTAACACTCTACACTTTTTTTCCGCTTCGTTCGGTATATGTTGCTTGCAAAACTATAAGGTAAAACAAAAGCTATAGCGAACTTGAAACTCCAAGCGGACCAGACATTTTATGAATTTGTGTGGATAGGACGCAGTTCATATTGCTTTATCCATCGTTTTTTCCCATTCTCGTTTCGGAATTTACCATAAACTTCAAAATACAATTTTGCGTCATTTACTTAAATATCATGGAAAAGAGGTGTTCATTTTCCAAGAAAATAATGATTTGTGCGAAATGATACGACGCAGTTGAAAATAAAATATGATATGACGCAGTTGTATTTCTGGCAGTCTTTTCATCAGGGATACTTTTGGCAATATAAGTCTTTTTTTTACCGAATAATCACTTGCGCTTGATAAAATAAAAGATCATTTATGGATAATTGCAATGCTCTGTTGCTTTTGAATATTTAGAATACGTTGTTTTATATCCTTTTACATAGTTGGCTTTCTGAAGTAACACTAGTGCGACAGAAAGAGTCCTTATTGTACAAAATGACCAATTCGTAATTAATATAGAAAGCACAGTGACACTCGTGGTAACAAAAATTAAAATAGCATTCATATGTGGCCAATCAGATTTATTTGCATTTAAAGTATCGTTCAGTAGAACAGATGTCTCAGCCCTAATAGTGTTAATTTGAACCATTATATGGTTTATTAATAAACACGTATCATTGTTCCTGTTACATGTTCCAAGTGGGTCTAAACTAAGTGATTGTGGTATTTGCACACGCGGTAGGACTAACACAACAATTCAGAAGGACAATGGCCCAAAGAAGTAGGCTCATTGCTTTCAGTTTTCCAGTCGGACCTACAATAAACGTAAAAAATGTATGTAGCGTAGCCGGGTTAGGTGGGGATCAGTCACCTGATAGCACTATAAGACAACAAATGTTAATTTGTTATGGTTGGCCTTACTACATAAAAAAAAAGATTTTGAAAATTTAAGATTGGTATACCAATTAGACTAGAGAACTGAAGCGCCAAGCCACTTAATTGTTCCAGAATTTTCATTGAAAATTGAATTTGACCTTTCTGATATTATTCTGCAACACGTGCTTTGCTACGAGTCATCATACCATGCCTAGACTGCTTACGTTCAGCCTTATGGATGTTATGTTTTTGAATATCCTCAGGATTGCATTTTTCCAGGGGAATCCATTCGGTAGAATCCTTGAATTGGTAATGCTTCCGTCCATCAATGGTTTTCTGTTTTACAATAGAACCTGATTGCAAATGTTTACCACCTTCATCAGAAATCCCAGAAGGTTTTAATGAATCTTTAACCATTTTGGTTTTTTCAGGAGGTGACTGACCAACACTGTTCTTATGTAGTGGTTTGCCTGCCCGTGCTCTGCCTTATGCCCTGTCCTGTTTTTCTTTGGGGTCCTCCTGGGCTCCTTGCCGCTGGCGCTTGTTGCTGGGTCGGGTGGAGGCTGCGTTCATGGAACGCCGCCTTTCCTTGTCGATCTTGTTTATCATGTTTTTTGGCCCCAGCAGGTTGAGCAGCCTTGGCAAGCTTTTGCCTTACAGGTTCAGGCTTCACATACTTTTTGATGCGTGATGCATTGATCAAGTCTTTCAGAGGAATCTGAGTTTTGCAATCAATCAAGCGATATGTGAAATTTGGTCCGAGTCCACTGATATAGTATGGACCAATATGCTTATGCATGAGCTTTAGTGAAATTCCTTTTTTTGTTCTCATGTTTTTCAGAAGGACCCAATCTCCTACGATAAAAGTTGGTTCCTTGGCTTTAATATCATGCCGTTTCTTTGACTTTTCCTGGGCAATTTTCATATTGGATCCAGCTATCTCTTTGGCAACTGTTAAGCTCTGAAGCAGTTGTTCAAAGAAACACTGAGCATCCATTCCCATACTTGTTTTAGGAATAAGGGACGTATCTACAGGTAAATTCATTTCCTTACCGAAAAGCATGAAAAATGGTGAAAATCCTGTTGACTGTGTTGCTGGTGACATACGAATGGCCATCATTGCTGCTGACAAGATGGAAGGCCAATTTTGCTGGTGTTCATTAACATAGGCCCGAGGTATTTGTTCCAGAGTCGAATTTAAGCGCTCACAGGTCGCATTTGTCTGAGGATGATATGCACTGGTGTGATGTCTGATTATGTCGAACATCTCACACAATGCACTCACTAATTTAGACATAAAATTGCGTCCCCTATCTGAAACAAGTACTCGCGGAGCACCATACCTTGTAAACACTTCCTTAAAGACAATGGTAGCAACCAAATGGGCCTCCATGTTTTCCATTGGAAATGCCTCACTCCATTTGGAGAAGCTGTCCACCACTAAAAGAATATATTGTGATATCCTTCCTTTGATTTTGGCAGAGGTCCAAGTATATCCATGTGCCAGCGCCCAATCGGTTCATCAATTGGCATGTTTATTAGAGGCGCAGGCCGAGGGTGCCGATCAACTTTAATTCGTTGACAGCAGTCACACGACCGCGCGTATTCAAGCACATCCTGGTAATAACCATGCCAAAAGAATTTACGTTTGATAGCGAGGAAGGTGCGTTGTATGCCAAGATGACAGCCACCAGCCACACAGTCATGATAGCTCCTCAAAACATCCTCACGGAAGACCTTAGGAAGAGCTAATTGTAAAATCATGTTATGGGCTGGAACCACCTTTTTGACCTTGGCTGATAGTAATGATACAACACACCATCTGATAAGATATAATTTCAGGACTCACGAACAGTGCGTTCTGCCAACTCCTTATCTTCTGGAAGATTCCTAGCAGCAAGATACATGTATAGATCCTTAAAGTCATCACATTCTTTCTGATATTTAATTATTTCATGATTTTCCCAAATTTGTTTGTTTTTGTCATTATCTTTATTGCTATTACTTAATATTTTATCAGGATCAAGAGAAATTGGTTCAAAATTTTCAGAGTTTACTAATGTTTTATGTGTGACTGAAGCATCCATTACACACGATATATCATGATACTGAAAACAATATGAAATATGAAAAACAAGATCAACAAGGAAAGGCGGCGTTCAATGAACGCAACCCCCATATGACCCAGCAACAAGAACCAACGGCAAAGAGCCAAGGCGGACCCCAAACATAAAAAGGACAGGGCAACGACACGTTAATCATTAAATTATAAATAATTTGTAACTGATTAGGAATTCAGAAAAGAAAATAATAATAGGCCCACAAAGGGGAAGGGGACAGAAGACCGGGGAAGGGGGGGGGGTTAATCAAAGAAATAAAAACTAGAGGCAATGGGGAAGATACTTACCGTAGACGAGAAAACAACAAGGGACACAAGCAAGTGTCACCAAAACAGTATGAAACAACATAGACAAACATCTGAGGAACACAGTGGGGCGCCGCCTTGGAACGGTCAGCAGCATAATAATGACTGCTGGGGAGTTTAAACCGGTTAATGGTGCACCAAACCTCGCTCTTAGCCCCACCATGTTCCTATAAACGAGACAGTGTAAATAAAATGAATCCCCGCCAAGTGAAATTCTAACAGTTGTCATGGTTACAAAAGGTTAAATAAGTAAAACACTAAAATGATCTTGTAGAAACATATAAAAGTAAACCCAATGACCATAACAAAAGTACTCAATGTCCTAAAGGAAGACAGAGCAACAAGAAAATCACCTACAAGGGCCCGACGAAGCAAGGCAGAAGACGAACATTAAGACAATTCAGTCCCAAAGGGCTTTACGAACTATCCATCATAGAGTCTCCCCACTTGGTCCGTCAGATGCAATCAAAAGAGGAAAGCGTAGTGTCCAACTGTAAACGGGTTGAACACTAAAACATGCAGTATGTCTTAAAATAGTAGGGTCATAACCTCTTTTAATAAAACGTTTAATGATTTTAGTAAAAACAGCAGAAAAATTTACCATGACCCAAAATCTTACGAAGTTTGTAAACCACATCGCCATAAAAACCAGGCTGGCTAATCCCTTGTCGCAGAAGAGTTTTTAAATCACTATTGAATTTAGAAATTAAATCAAAGTTACGATTGTAAAATTTAGTAAAATATTTCCGTAATTTATGATAGCGGTAGCCCTGTTTAAGAAGCTTGCTGGTAATAAAAATATTCCGCTCGTTGAAATCCTTTACGTTGTTACAAGCTCTAGCGAATCTAATTAAATGAGAAACATAAACCCCGTAGGATGTTGCATGGGGTACGTCTCCATCCAAATGTGGATAATTAACTATACAAAAGTTAAAGTCATCTCTTTTATCATAAATTTTTGTGTGAATAGAATTGTTGTTGATAGTAATATGAAGATCCAAAAATGATGTACTAAAATTTCAAGAGTTCGTTTTATTAAGTTGTAGTTCATGTGGATAAATGTCAGACACCATTTGATCAAAATAAGGATTATCTAAATTAAAAAATATCATCAAGGTATCTGGAAGTATTATTAAATGCGACTATAACATCTTGTTGTTTCTCTTCAGAGAGACTCAACATAAAGTCTCTTTCATAGCAGTACAAAAACAAATCGGCGACCAGGGGTGCACAATTAGTACCCATAGGAATTCCTATGATCTGTTTAAATAAGGTATTACCAAACCTGACATAAATGTTGTCTAAAAGAAAAGAGAGTGCTCTACAAACTTCGTCACAAGTCCACATAGTATAATGTTTAACAATACCGTTAGTAAAAAAAGCTTTGTTAGAATTACATGCTAGAAAAGTAACTTTTTTCCCGTGCAAAAGTTTTCTGAATCAGGGAAATTAGTTTATCATTGATTAATTTATGTGGCAAAGTTGTATACAGTGTAGAAAAATCGTATGTACTGACAGTTGAAGCTTGAAAGTTATTAATTTTGAATTTATCCAAGATTTCACCAGAATTTTTAATTGACCAGAAGAGATGTTTGCCTGTGTTTTCATAGACTTTATCACAATATCTAATTACATGTGTTTTAATGGCAGTCAAACAAGACGTCAATAAAATAGAAAGTTTACTTGTAGTGCAAGATGTAGAATTAGCAATAAATCTGGCTTTGTAAGGTTTTTTATGTAATTTAGGAATCCAATACATAATAGGAAGTTTGAGTTCTTTTTCATTTATTTGGACTTTAAGATTGGAAATATTAGTTATATGATTGTTTACAATGTCTTTTTCGGAGACAGAGGTTTTAGAATACGCATTAGTGCTATTTAGTTCCTTATGCAAAACGTTAATGTAATGGATTCGTCAAACAATTATAATATTATTAGCCGCCTTGTCCGCTGGCACCAAAACAAATTTTGAATGAAAAGCTAAAATATCTTTTTCCAGATGTCTTAAAGTAAGTCTTGGTTTAGGTGGCAAAAGATGTTCATTTCCACGATAAAAATTAATACGTGGGTAACCTCCACTGTTTCTGGCTCCTCAAAATCACTCTCTTGAAATGGAAAGGTGTAGATGTCCTGGTCTTCATCCTTTTTGCATTCAACTTGCATTCAACCGCAACGGATACACTTGACACATTGGTAAATTCAGAATGTGCCAAAATGTTCGCATTTTGGTTTTCGACTGTCGCACTGACGTCGACACCAACAGCGATGCATGGCTCCTGGGTAACAGTGTCAGGAGTCAATGCAGCTGTGTTTTGGGCGCTGTCCAGTGCAAAAGGTTTAACCTCAACTGATGTACCTGGCTCGACAGTGTATATACGTCGAGACAAAGCATCAGCATTTTGGTTTGTACTACCTTTTTTGTGAATGACATCAAAGTCATATCCCTGTAATTCCAATGACCATCTACCCAAGCGACTTGATGTATCTTTGCTCTTGTGTAGCCATTCCAGTGCCTTATGATCAGTGAAAACTTTGAATTTTTGATGCGACAAGTAATGTTTATAACATCTTATTCCTTCTACTACAGCCAAACATTCCTTATCAGTTACGCCCCATTTTCGCTCATCAGGACGTAGAGACCTACCCCCATAACAAACCACCCTCTCTTTGCCATCGGACCCCTTTTGACCAAGTATATAAGCCAAAGAGACATCCGAAGCATCGGTAGTAAGTATGAAAGTTTGGTTCATGTCATAGGAGCAGTAACCAAGGTATGTTTAAGAGTTTCAAAGGATTTCGTTTGTTCTTCGGTCCATTCAAATTTTGTATCCTTTTGTAACAAGATATGTTTGTAAAACATGTATGCCCCCTATCAGCAGCCAATTATTCATGTGATAAGGTAATTATGCATGACTTCTGACCCAGTGATCAAACAATTAATAAGGGTTATCAAGTATCTACTGGTCATGACCTTGACCTTTGACCCCTTGACCCAAAACTCAATAGGGGTCATCTGCTGGTCAAGACAAATCATCATACAAAGTTTGAAGTTCCTAGGCCTAAGCGTTTTTACTTAATTGATCAGAAACCGTTTTTACTTACAAGGTCAATGTGACCTTGACCTTTGACCCTTGACCCCAAAATCAATAGGGGTCATTTGCTGGTCATGACTAATCACCATGCCAAGTTTGAAGTTCCTAGGCCTAAGGGTTCTTTTATTATTGATCCGAAACCGTTTTAACATACAAGGTCAATGTGACCTTGACCTTTGACCCCAAAAATCAATAGGGGTCATCTGCTGATCATGACCAATCACTATGCCAAGTTTGAAGTTCCTAGGCCCAAGTGTTCTTTTGTTATTGATCAGAAACCGTTTTTTTACTTACAAGGTCAATGGGACCTTGACCTTTGACCCCTTGATCCCAAAATCGAAAGGGGTAATCTGCTGGTCATGACCAATCACCATACCAAGTTTGAAGTTCCTAGGCCTAAGGGTTCTTAAGTTATTGATCGGAAAGCATTTTTACCTACAAGGTCAATGTGACCTTTCCCTTTGACCCCTTAACCCCAAAATCAGTAGGGGTCATCTGCTGGTCATGACCAATCACCATACCAAGTTTGAAGTTCCTAGGCATAAGGGTTCTTTAGTTATTGATCGGAAACTGCTTTTACCTAAGAGGTCAATGTGACCTTGACCTTTGACCCCTTGACCCCAAAATCAATAGGGGTCATCTACTGATCATGACCAATCGCCATACCAAAGTCGAAGTTCCTAGGCCTAAGGGTTCTTTAGTTATTGATCCGAAACTGTTTTTACCTAAGAGGTCAATGTGACCTTGACCTTTGACCCCTTGACCCAAAATCAATAGGGTCATCTACTGATCATGACCAATCACCATATCAAGTTTGTAGTCCCTAGGCCTAAGGGTTCTTTCGTTATTGATCGGAAACTGTTTTTTACCTACAAGGTCAATGTGACCTTGACCTTTAACCCCTTAACTCCAAATCAATAGGGGTCATCTACTGATCATGACCAATCACCATATCAAGTTTTGAAGTCCCTAGGCCTAAGGGTTCTTTCGTTATTGATCGGAAACCGTTTTTTACCTACAAGGTCAATGTGACCTTGACCTTTGACCCCTTAACCCCAAAATCAATAGGGGTCATCTGCTGGTCATAACCAATCACCATACCAAGTTTTGAAGTTCCTAGGCCTTAGGGTTCTTTTGTTATTGATCGGAAACCGTTTTTACCCAAGAGGTCAATGTGACCTTGACCTTTGACCCCTTGACCCAAAATCGTTAGGGGTCATCTACTGATCATGACCAATCACCATACCAAGTTTGAAGTTCCTAGGCCTAAGGGTTCTTTAGTTATTGATCGGAAACCGTTTTTGCTTACAAGGTCAATGTGACCTTGACCTTTGACCCCTTGACCCCAAAATCAATAGGGGTCATCTACTGATCATGACAAATCACCATACCAAGTTTGAAGTTCCTAGGCCTTAAGGTTCTTTAGTTATTGATCGGAAACCGTTTTTGCTTACAAGGTCAATGTGACCTTGACCTTTGACCCCTTGACCCCAAAATCAATAGGGGTCATCTACTTGTCATGACCAATCACCATACCAAGTTTGAAGTTCCTAGGCCTAAGGGTTCTTTAGTTATCACTCGGAAACCATTTGGTCTACGGACCGACGGACCGACAAGTGCAAAGCAATATACCCCCTTTTTTTCAAAAGGGGGCATAATAATTTATTTAATGGAGCTGCAATTTTTGAAAATTGTTTGACAAACTTTCTGTTATAATTACATAGACCAAGAAATGATCGTAAATTTTTAATAGTTGAAGGCACTGGAAATTCCTGAACAGCTTTTGTTTCATTTTCGTCTACTTCTACTCCATGCTTTGATAAAATATGACCAAGGTAGGGTACCTTCTCAAGAGCAAAATGACATTTCTCAGACTTGAGCGTAAGATTTGCAGCTCGGAGCTTTTGAAAAATAATATCTAAATGTTCTAAATGTTGTTCAAAAATTAAGATATCGTCAATGTAACAAAGAGCATGTTTCCAGTTTATTGACCCAAGAACTTTTGACATTAACATCTGAAATGACATTGGAGCATTTTTAAGACCAAAAGGCATTCGGGTAAACTCGTAAATTGAAGAAGGAGTTATAAAGGCAGCTTTATGTCGGGTTTCAGGATCAAGAGGTATTTGCCAAAATCCTGAGGCCAAGTCAAAAGTAGAAAAATATTTTGCTTTTGCATCGCCTATGCAGTCAAAAACTGTTTCAATTGTAGGCAAAGGATGAGCTATAGTTTTAGTAATTGCATTTAATTTCCTGTAGTCAACTGCAAATCTAAAAGAATCATCTTTTTTATGCTCCCCGAAAAATTTCGGGGGAGCATATAGTCGCCGCCTTGTCCGTCCGTCTTTCCGTCCGTCCGTCCCCTTTTCTTGTCCGGGATATAACTTTGAAACAACAAGAGGTATCAACATGAAACTTTGTAGGTAGATAGATCTCATTGAGTAGGTGTGCAGAGCACAAGAACCGTAACTCTGCCTTGCCTAATTTTTGAATTATCCCTCTTTGTTTATTTTTACACTTTGAAGTTTGTCCGGGACATAACTGTAAAAGTATAAGAGGTATCAACATGAAACTTGGTAGGTAGATAGATCTCATTGAGTAGGTGTGCAGTGCACAAGAACCGTAACTCTGCCTTGCCTAATTTTGAAATATCCCCCTTTGTTTATTTTTACACTTTGAAGTTTGTTCGGGACATAACTCTAAAAGTATAAGAGGTATCAACATGAAACTTGATAGGTAGATATATCTCATTAAGAAGGTGTGCAGTGCACAAGAACCGTAACTCTGTCTTGCCTAATTTTTGAATTATCCCCTTTTGTTTATTTTACACTTTATAGTTTGTCCGGGACATAACTCTAAAAGTATAAGAGGTATCAACATGAAACTTGGTAGGTAGATAGATCTCATTGAGAAGGTGTGCAGTGCAGAAGAACCGTAACTCTGCCTTGCCTTATTTTTGAATTATCCCCTTTTGTTTATTTTACACTTTAAAGTTTGTCCGGGACATAACTCTTAAAGTATAAGAGGTATCAACATGAAACTTTGTAGGTAGATAGAGCTCATTGAGTAGGTGTGCAGTGCACAAGAACCGTAACTCTGCCTTGCCTTATTTTTGAATAACCCCCTTTGTTTATTTTTGTAGGTAGATAAATCTCATTAAGTAGGTGTGCAGTGAACAAGAACCTTAACTCTGCCTTGCCTAATTTTTGAATTATCCCCCTTTGTTTATTTTTACACTTTGAACTTTGTCCGGGACATAACTCTTAATGTATAAGAGATATCAACATGAAACTTTGTAGGTAGATAGATCTCATTGAGTAAGTTTGCAGTGCACAAGAACTGTAACACTGTCTTGACTACTTTTGGAGTTATTGCCCTTTGTTCATTTTGACACTTTGAACTTTGTCCGGGACATTACTAATACTCAAAAATTATAAGAGATATCAACATGAAACTTTGTAGATAGATAGGTCTCATTGGGTGGAAGTGCAGTGCTTAAGAATCATTACTCTGCCTTGCCTTATTTTGAAGTAATTGCCCTTTGTTTATTTTTACTTTTTGACTTTTGTCCGTGATATAACTTTAAAACTATTAGAGATATCAACATGAAACTTTGTAGGTAGCTAGATATAATTGGATAGAACTGCAATGCTTAGAGAACCTAAACAAAGCCTGGTCTAATTTTGGAGTTATTGCCCTTTGTTCATTTTTACACTTTGAATTTTACCCGGGACATAACTCTGATATCATCAGGAAACATTTTTAGATAGATATATCTCATTGAATAGAAGTGCAGTGCAAAAAAACATAACTCCGCTTTGCCTTATTTTGGAGTTTTTTGCCCTTTGTTCATTTTTTTTTATACTTTCCTGTGTCCAGAACCTTCTCGGGGAGCATCAACCGGTTCAACCGGTTCTTGTTTCTAACTATGCCATATAGAATTTGACTCTTGAATGATATTGCTGTCAAGCATTTTCTGAACTTCTTCTTCAACAATTTTTCTCTGAACAGGATTTTGTCGATAAAATGGCAGACGAATTGGATTTGCATTAGAATCTGTTTCAATAGTATGGTGATATAAATTTGTTTTTCCCAAATCTTTTAAAGAAGTAGAAAATATTTTTTTTTGATTTAAGAAATTTTTCATTTTTGTTCTTTGCTCTTTTGTCAAATCAGAATTTGAAAGATCAAATTTTATTTCTGTAGTTTGCTCTTGAGAGGTGAAATTAATGTTAGCACAAAATGGAGGGTTAGCACAGGTTTCAACTGTTTCATTAATAGTAAAAACATCACAGTCATCAACTTCAGTAACAGTACCTATAACTGTGTTTACAGGTAAAAAGACAGATTCATTCGTAGCATTCATAATACTAATTACTGCTTTACGTTTTCGTAATTTCACTAAACATTTAGCACCTGCAAGCTGTCTTTTATAAAGTACATCCGTTGGTTCTAATAATACAGTGTTTCCCGCTTTGCACCTTGAAACCTTAACATTTATATCAACCCTAGAATTTGCGGGAATAACAGTGGAGTAATTTACTCTTGCCAAACCTGAGTCAGACCTAGATAATTTTGTACCAACAAGGTTTTCTTAAAAATGAACAGTTTGATTTGCCACATCAATGGTAACTTTATGTTTTGTCATAAAATCTAAGCCAAGAATCAATCACAGGATGTTGTAAATCAGGTAAAACATTAAATGTAGATGAGAATTTAGCATGAGCAAACGAAACTGAAATTTCTATTTTGCTTAAAATTTTGTGCCTTTCTCCTGCAACTCCGGAAATTTCAGGAAAATCTGATTCTGTGAATGAAGCATTTTTCAAAGATGTTTTTGCCAAAAATGAATTTGAAATACAAGATATAGAAGCACCAGTGTCAAGTAGACACTGTACCTTTTTGCCACCTATGTAACCTAAAACTGTATTTTTATGAATATTACTCATGAGAGCAATGGTAGGTATGTCTTGTTTAGCACTGACATTGTCAGTTTCAATTTTGCTATTTTCAACTATGTTCACTTTTACATTTTGATTAGCACTGGACTTTTCATTTTAAAAATTTTGTTTCTCTTTAGCACCAGATTTAGCAGAAAATGAATTTTTAGAATGTTTGGATTTAGCACTGTAATGTTGGTTTTTGCCCCTATGCCTACCCACAGATTTTCTGTAGATAGGCGCGAATCCCTATTGTTGAGTGGACCATCTGTAACAAGCTTTAGCAAAATGACCCTTTTTGTTACACCCCTTACATATAATATTTGTCCCTGGACATTTACCATTAACAGAGAAGCTACAATTAAGAGCCTTACCGTCACAATGGCAAGACTCTTCTCTAGATTGTTGTCGGTTGCCTCTACGCTGATTGAAAGATTGCCTCTGCCTTGGTTGATAGTGTGTCTCAGGTTGTCGTTGACCATAGTTGTATGAATGATAATTAGGTTGTCTGTAATGTGTTGGTTGCTGGTCATATTCACGAGGTGCTTCCTGTTTTAGTTTCATGTCCATAGCTTGTTCCAAAAGTTTACAAAGTTTATCATATTTTTCATCCTGCTGAGCATATACAGCAGAAACATCAGCGCAAATTGCTGTTCTCCTAGCTTCATTTAATGTCTTAGGTTCACTCATAAACACAAGAGGTTTTAAGTCACTCTTAAGTCCATCAACAAGGAGATGAACCTTGTACCTATCATCTAAACGACAGTGACGTATCTTGTTTAGGTACCGTGAGTAATAGTCATCTGCAGTTTCTTCTTCATACTGCTGTACACGTGGTTTATTGTGTTCATCTTCACTAGCAAAGCGTTTCAGAAACTCAGTCTTAAGGGCTGCATAATTGTCAATACTCTCAGCTTCTGTCTCAAACCAAAGTGAAGCATTTCCTTTAAGACCTGTATGAAACTCTTGTAGTGTCATGTCATCATTAAATTTTGCCCTTGTACATAACGTTCGTACCTTGCTATCCACGTTCTTGCATCTGAAGAGCCATCACCAAGGAAATCTTCTAATTTTGCATTCGTAAATGGCTGAGGTCCAGACATAGTTTCAGTAGGCTGAGTATTTACGGCTTGAATGGTCTGAGTTGCAAGGGTGCTGCTTGACTGTTGCCTTCTGGGAGGTCTTACAGATGTTGCTGGTGCTGATCTGGAGTCTGAAGCACGTGGTTCTATCAGGTCAGTTTCCTGTAGCCGCCGCAAGTTATATCGGTTTTCTGGGTTCATGTGAAAACGACCACTGTTCCCCACCAATTAATATAACACTGGGATAGTGCGTCTATTAAGGACGGCTTAGGATTATTCCTGGAATAATAAATCCACAAACTTAAAAGACTGTTGAATCACAATTTATTAATATTGTTCTTTGTCAAAGTTACAGTGAGCGAATGTAAAATCAGTAAATATATAATACAATGATACAAATTTCAATTTATAGACAATCATGAAATACAACATCATTGCAAATATGGATGATAACTGAAAACTAACATCTTAGATAAAAATAATGGAAATTGCAATTTACTGATGTAAAACAAGAATTGACTTTAATAATTATGGGGAATATAAAAGTGATAAGAATTATTTATGTAGAGAACTCGCTTATGATGTGAAAGGAAGATGAACCTATTCATACTAATGCACATACAATCACATTTTACTCACATTGTTAATGAATAATCAAACACTTGTATACAGTAACATAATGCAAGATGAAAACCATTATCTATTTATAACTCATTTTAAGCAATTATAACATATATCTCATGTATATCTTCAACTACCAGAGATATATAATTATATCAAATTTTTGCCATAAAAAGATTAACAATAATTAATTAATTTTATTAGAATGATAGCAGAAATCTTAACAACATACTTAGACTAAAAAAATATGTTTTGTACTTGACATATAAAAATACATTGAATAACAATAGAAAAAAATAAACAATGAGAAACTCAACATACCTGAAATAATAAATCCACAAACTTAAAAGACTGTTGAATCACAATTTATTAATATTGTTCTTTGTCAAAGTTACAGTGAGCGAATGTAACTTTGACGGCAAGTACAGTCCTTTTATGGTAGGCTTCCAGGAGAGTTACTCAATCTTTCAAACAGTCCAAACAATACCGAAGAGGAGTTTTAACAAAAGATGTGTTATTAATAATCTGCTAAGCAAAGCCAAAGGGCTTAATTTGATTTCTGAGCGACAAAATCTTTGAAGTTAGAGGAAATGTTAAAGGTGCTAAAAGCTGAAGTCTGACTAGCTATCAGTAGCAAACAAACAATTTGGCTTCAATGTGTGAAAAATATTTTAGCATGTTTTCTTCAACAAAGATGGTTAAGGATGTTTGTTTTGCTAAGCCGAAATACTTTGATTAAAATAAATGCAAAATATGTGTAAAATGTAATCTAATTTAGAGTTGAAATGAAAAACGCAAGACAAAAAATATTACATTAAAACTTATACAAAAATACAAAAACATATGAAAAAGAAATATGAACTAAATTATATAATAATGCATAAAATTTTATCATAATTTTCTGCATTATAAAAGATCTGCTTTAGTTCCGCCCATTGTTTTCTCGTTTAGGGCACACGCTTTTTATTAAATGGGGACCATACGCCGCTTTTCATGGAATGGCACGGAAGTGTCACATTGAAGGTTCCATGAAAACCGCCGTATGAACACATCTGCGGATGTTTCTAAATTCAAAATTTTACTATTTGACGTTTAAATGTTGAATTCTGCTTAAGCCGGTGCTAGGGGGCGTGGACGGTAACTTGCACTTTCCAGTACCGTCCATGAACAGGCTCAATCAAACCGAGCCTGCAACATTTTCAATTTTGCCGTGTTGGGCTTTCTTTAGGGATTCTGTATTTATCTATTATATGATCACATCCGTGTTATTTGTGCCGTGTGGCGGCTGTAAAAAGTCTCCCCGTACATTTAATCAATGATGTTATATTTTCGATCCATGAAGATCGTTCAGCACGACATTATTGTTGTGCTTTTGGTATTTTAAGTTTCAACTTTTCGGCATTTTCTAGTTGGGTGGTTCTAATATTCCTACTTGAATAATGTTGAATCACCCTTAGGATATGTTGCCTGCTTTTTAAATTTGTCTTTTGACGTCTTATCTGTGATACGCAGGCTTCATAACCTCTGATCCCCTTTCAAAATTCCATTTTATTTAGTTCCGCCCATTGTTTTCTCGTTTAGGGCACACGCTTTTTATTAATTGGGGACCATACGCCGCTTTTCATGGAATGGCACGGAAGTGTCACATTGAAGGTTCCATGAAAACCGCCGTATGAACACATCTGCGGATGTTTCTAAATTCAAAATTTTACTATTTCACGTTTAAATGTTGAATTCTGCTTAAGCCGGTGCTAGGGGGCGTGGACGGTAACTTGCACTTTCCAGTACCGTCCATGAACAGGCTCAATCAAACCGAGCCTGCAACATTTTCAATTTTGCCGTGTTGGGCTTTCTTTAGGGATTCTGTATTTATCTATTATTTGACAAAAATCTGTTAGTGTCTTTTTTTCAAAATATGAAGGACAATCGTGCCTTTATTGTTCCCACAGTGATAAATGAAGTTGACAAAATGTTCGTTAAGAAATGTTCATGATCTTATGCAGTTTTCAAGTTATTGGTCATGTCTATTATCAAATTTCATTTTGATTATGCTTCGATTTCGTGGTTTAATTCTGCATCGTGATATCTCAAAAATGAATTATATGTACTCAAAACAAATGTACACGATTTGTGATGGAAATTGATGAAAGTGCTATTATATTTAAACTAATTTTCTTTTATAGAGTTGACTTTAAAACAATATGCTATATGTTCAAATTATTCAGGCTATGTCTCTGCTTATTTGTGTTAACATTTGATTTCAGCAATCTCTCTTTACAATTATAAAACTATATTTGAGGGTTGGTTTTAAATCAGTTGAGTGTGATATTTTCCTGATAGTGGTTGTACTTTGAAGAATGAGCTTCCTCGAAGTATAAGATATTGAGTCGTTTTAAGTCTCTATCCGCCCCTCTCCCCCCCACAGGTGCTCGTCCAGTCTTGGTGCCCATATAAAAAAAATGAAGTTTAAAAAAAAAATTGAAAAAAAAAAAATTGAAAAAAAAAAAAAAAAAATTTGAAAAAAAAACAACATCAAAATAACTATTTTGGGTTGAGTGTAAGAAAAAAAAAATTTGAATTTTTTTTTTTCCTATATACCATTACTATGAAAAGGTCACCTAGTCGCCGTAACGCTATGGAGCTTTACTAGGACACGCTGTGGAACAACCAAAATATCGAGTTCTGTAACAATACAAGCTATTTTGCTACTCTTTACACATCGTGCATTTAGAAAATTGTTAACATTCTTCATCTACCTTACATACAATCTTAAATAACTTACATTTTAACTCGGACACTTCAATTTGTTAAAATCTTGCAAAATTCCGTTGATGGTCGGCCATTTTGTCAAAAACGAAAGTACAAAACATACATCGTACTGTTCCGCTCTCCTGGTTTCCTACAACTACGTGCGAGGAACAGTAGACAACGGTAACCATCAATTTATTGGTTACTGTTGTCTATTGTTCAGCGAACGTAGTCGTAGGGGACCAGAACAGCGAAACAGTACGGTGTATGTTTTGTACTTTCGATTTCGACAAAATGGCCGACTATCACTGTTGTTTTGCAAAATTTTAACAAATTGGAGTGTCCGAGTTAAAATGTAAGTTATTTAAGATTGTATGTAAGGTACAATAAGAATGTTAACAATTTTCTAAATGCACAATGTGTAAAGAGTAGCAAAATAGCTTTTATTGTTACAGAACTCGATATTGTGGTTGTTCCACAGCGTGTCCTAGTAAAGCTCCGTAGCGTTACGGCGACTAGGTGACCTTTTCATAGTAATGGTATATAGGAAAAAAAAAAATTTTTCAAATTTTTTTTTCTTACACTCAACCCAAAATAGTTATTTTGATGTTTTTTTTTTTTTTTTTTTTTTTTTTTTTTTTTTTTTTTTTTTTTTTTTTTTTTTTTTTTTTTTTTAAACTTCATTTTTTTTATATGGGCACCAAGACTGGACGAGCACCTGTGCTCCCCCCCCCCTTCTCTATCCCTCTGTCTCTATCGTTGCAAAAAATAGCAATTAATCCTTGAGTGCCATTCATATTGATGTTAAATCCTATAATGTTCTGAATGTTGTTTTCATTAGAAATTATACAAGAAGGAAATTTCAAATGGCGTCTACATGAGGAACATTAGCCACCATATATTGATATAAATTCAACAACACAAATAAGCCCATGTTCATAAATATGCAGAAAACTCGATGTTAAATCATGTACATATAGGTTGAGATATTTTAAAGCAGGTAGCTCACAGACACTCAGGGGTCAAACTCTGACCCAATATTGCTAAGCCCTTGTCAACTAACAGAAGCTTTTGATATTTGAACACGGGTTAGACATCTGTATAAATTTTAAACTTGGTTTGATTTAATGTCCACGTGATTTACCAATTGAAACTTGATTGTAAATTGGATGTTTAAAATTCGTCAGGAAATAGAAATTAAAAACATGTTTTATGATTGAAACAGGTGTCACATTCATGCTAAAATGTGAGGGTTGACAAGGGATGAGAAAAGTACGGTCAGGGTTTGACTTCTGTGTGGGGTGGAAGGTCAAAATTGTATTTTGTCATTTTCAAATGTGTTTTCTTTTCTTCTTTTTTATCAGATTATATTGAATAGTGTTGCAGACCGTTCGAGACATTATGATTGTGTTTTTGATACTAAGTTATTTCCTTTTTTACTTTTCCTGGTTGGGTGGTCCCTGTTCAGTATTCCGTATTTGAATAAATTTTAATCATACTTATGATATATTTCCTGCTTTTTTATTTGTCTTTGATATGCAGACTTTATAACTTCTGATCCCTTTCAAAGAAAAAAATTTCAATGGACATTCTAAAATAGAATATAAAGGATAGTTCTTGCTATTCTAAAATGAAATTCTAAGGATAGTTCTTGCCAATATAAAAATGTAAAGGATCGTTCTAAAATAAAATATACATGTACAGGATCGTTCTTTAACTTTCTAGTTAAATTCCTGGGATATTTAAGTTCTGTTTAAACATACTTCCTCCCACAAAACATTTTACAATGCGGTTAGATCTCATTACATTTTCTAGCGAACAGTTTATGTTAATAAAAAATTACCAAGTTTATTATACACAAGAACTTACTGAGTAAAATAAAGATACCACCAATAGCGTTCAAGGTTCTTAAGTTTACTTATGCGAAATAAGTGAAAAACAGAATCCCCAAAGAAAGCCCAACACGACAAAATTGTAAAATGTTGCAGGCTCGGTTTGATTGAGCCTGTTCATGGACGGTACTGAAAAGTGCAAGTTACCGTCCACGCCCCCTAGCACCGGCTTAAGCAGAATTCAATATTTAAACACAAAAATGGTGAAATTTGGAATTTAGAAACATCCGCAGATGTGTTCATACGGCGGTTATCATGGAACCTTCAATGTGACACAGTAGTGTCAATCCATGAAAAGCGGCGTATGGTCCCCAAGTAAAAGAATGCGTGTGCCCTAAACGAGAAAACAATGGGCGGACCTAAATAAAATGGAATTTAGAAAGGGGATCTGAGGTTATGAAGCCTGCATATCACAGACAAGACGTCAAAAACACGAATATCAAATACCCTTAGTTTATGATGTTCAGCAAGTGTCCAATATATTATATGATCATTGATATGTTCATTTGGTATAATGGTTATTATAATTTGCATATATTTTAATAAATATAATTGCCTGCCGACTGCGTTGATATTGAGTTCACTTACCAAAACACGACATATTCATTTAGAAACACATATATGTTACAGTGTTTCATTTTCAGGAGAGATAAAAACCTTGTTTAGTATGTCAAATAAATAGATATGTATCGGAATATTCAAGTTCATCAAGTATCTTTTAAAAGAAAATCTTGTTATTTTTGTCTGCATTGGTGCATTTGGAGTTTATATGCATTTACGACAAGTTGATACTACATGTATATACTGGATACAACTTACCAATTTCCTCACAGCGGTTACGTCACGCTTTGCTACTTTAACCACTGCCACCACTGAAATCACGGGAAATAACCGCTCAGCGAGGATATTTGACAACTTACAAGAGCTGAGCTTTATTTCATCACCTAGTATTTTCTGAATTGGAGCCCATGATGGAACGAATGTAGCTAACATTTACTAACATTTACTAACGTTTACTTTTACTAACAATAACTAACAGTCATCATTTTATTGATAATTTATTTATAGATTCTACTTCATCTTACTACACATCCTTAGATTACTTACTAAAACAAGCAATTATCATAGTATTGCAAGCAATCCATAAGTCCCCTACCGGTTAGAACCCCATCAACATTCTGAAGGGCCATTGGCCATTCACTAATGTTTCAATTTTTCTCTATTTTAAGTAAACTTGTTGGAAAAGTTCTTTAAAAGTGATCACAGGAAACAGTTTTTATGAACAGACAGACGGACTGAAGGACACTCTAAAGTTAATATTTGAAACATCCCTGTTACCAAAATATAACATTTTAAAACCAAAATTCTTAAAGAGGAGATAACTCTTGAATTAAAGATGCAATTTCATAAAAAAATACAGCTCTTTTTGACTAATCACAAATATTGTTATATTTGCCATGTTTTAAGCCTATTTGTTGCCAAGGCAACTGATATTTTTTCAAAATAGGAAGAAAAGATAAGACATGCATAATCTCAAGACTGCTATCTACCCATATGTCAAGTTTCATAAATATATTTCCATTACTTTATGAGTTATCACTGGATTCAGTTTATGTGTAAAATTTGCCATATTTTCAGTCTATGTGTTGCCATAGCAACCATAATTCTCAACATAGGAAGAAAAGAAAAAGACGTGCATAATCCCAAGACTGCCATCTACCCATATGTCAAGTTTCATAAAAATATTTACAGTACTTTTTGCTTTATCACTGGATTCAGTTTATGTGTAAAATTTGCCATATTTTCAGCCTATTTGTTGCCATAGCAACCAGAATTTTCAACAGAGGAAGAAAAGAAAAAGACGTGCATAATCCCAAGACTGCCATCTACCCATATGTCAAGTTTCATAAAAATATTTCCAGTACTTTTTGCGTTATCACTGGATCCAGTTTATGTGTAAAATTTGCCATATTTTCAGCCTATTTGTTGCCATAGCAACCATAATTCTCAACATAGGAAGAAAAGAAAAAGACGTGCATAATCTCTATACTGCCATCTATTCATATACCAAGTTTCATAAAAATATTTTCAGTACTTTTCAAGTTATCGCGGGATCCAGTTTTGTGGACGGACGGACTGACAGACAGACGGACGGACAGACAGACGGACGGAGGGTAAACCTAAAGTCCCCTCCGGTAAACCGGTAGGGGACTAATAAATCATTTTAGTTCTTAAAACAAACTCTTTGTAGTTTATCTGAAATTATTCTATCAAGGCACCCACAGGTCGGAGTTTTCCTTCTAGGCTCGAACAACGGCTATCTTTCCTTCCCCAAAAATATCACATCATTGATGCTTTTTTCTGTATAAGTGTTTTTCGATCTTTTTTATAAGTGTTTTTCAAGAAGAGATGTGCTTGAACTGACACTGCTGTTGACAAAATCATATATCTTGCAAGATTTTCGGACTTCAAGATACTGATCATATTTTACATGCTGAGAGTACAGAATACACACTTAAACTGCAGTGAGCTTCTGTTAAACTCGATACATATGTGGTTACTAATAGACAGGCAATGAATTGACAACAAACGTCAATGTTTGTAACTAATTTTATTAACTACAGACATCTTAGTAAAAACAGAATTAAAGAAGTAACAAAGTATGAATAAAAATGACAATACGACTAAATAATTGTTTTCATTTATATAAATGATTTCAGAAAAAATGTCACATTCACATCAACTTAAACAAGAAAACACAAACAATTGCTGAAACAATTTATGAATCGGATGTTTTATATTAAAATGATCAGTAAAGAATGCCTTAAGTAATCCAAAATTGTCACTAGTTACCAAACATCATTTTCAAGCATATATGTAAACATTCGTTATCATAGACATAAAGTCGCATCTGTAACCGATATAGAACTTGTCAGTTGATTTTGATAGACTAATACGCCAATTACCTCAATAATGAAGGAAACTTCCTATTTGGATGAATGATTTATCAATACTTTGGAACTATACTTTTGATGACCTAACCAATACTTTTATAAACTTTTTTTCAAGAAAATATTTGGTAGCTCAAAGGCAATATATACTTGAAAATGTATATATACAAAATGGAATGTGATCTGAACGATCTGCATTGCTAAATTCCAATTCTTCACTGGTAGTATATTGATCTGCTAGCTGTACGTAATAAACATTAACATTGTTGAAAGTTGACAAGTTAAGCTTACATAACAATATTTGTGTTTCCTTAAATATTTTATTCATATTTACAATAGGCTATAATACAATGTATTGTGTTACGGACAAGATGCATACATTATAATAGTTTTATACACCATTCATATTGTAATAGTCTTAGACAAACATAAACAACATACCTACAAGTATTGTGCTGTTTGTTTTGTGCAGCAAAACTGACAAAATAAAATTGAACACAATTGTTTTGAGTGTAGAAAATGTAAAGCCCTGACATCAACCGTTATCATCTCTGCTGTAGATTAATATGACCTCGATAGATAAACAAAACATAATTAAAGTACTAAAGACCGCACATGATATTCAACTGCCTATTTTTTCTTTTTCTTTTTCTTACCGGCTTTTGGTTTTTTTTCTTTTGGTTCTTTTCCTTGTTGTTTTTGTTCTTGTTTTTTCGGCGGTTTGCTAATGATGACCGACCCCATCTCGATGGTAGATTCTATATCTTCTATCATACCCTTTGCCTAAAATAAGTAAATGCACAGTGTTAAAAAGATATTTTGCTGGGCATACTGGTTTGTTGTTTCATATTTTTTTTACTTTCACAAAAATAATTATTCTTGCTTTCTGTATTAAAAGCGAACAATCAACAAACAATAGTACAGCAATATGTAATCATAAATTATTTGTTTATGCCTACTATAATTATGTAATCAACTTTCTATAATTTTATTTCTTATTCAATCTTAAACAACGATGCATATACATATTGTGTGCGACATGAAATATCAATATTTAGATGCTAAAATTTTGCAGCAGCATCGGCCGATTTAATTTCTACCTCCCATGAGCATATTGTGAAAAATGGCCATTTTCATTGAAAAGCCTCCTGTTACAAGTTCAAACTGCTATGAAACTATGAAAAATGCTTCAATACTGATGAAACTTGGCACAAATGTTGACTGGACCATAGCCTCTGTAACAGCATGCTCATTCGCATATTTTCTGTTACCATGGCAACGGGGGACGTCTCAAAATTGGGAAAAATCACTATTTTGCATTGTTTTTTTTCCAACAAAACTGATTTTAAAGTGCTGCAACTTCTCAATGAATTAAGATAAAGTAAAAGGCTTTTCAGCGTCGGTTACTAGTTACCCTAAGATCGACCTGAGGCCATTTTAAGCCTGACACATGTCCAAAATTTTCTTGGCGATGAGGGGGACTAACGCCGCCCCCCTTCAAACCCCCAAACAGAAAAGGGCACATCCTCCTTCTGGCAACCCCCTGATGTACCATTTTCATGGGGGACCGCGCCGAAAAAGTGGTAACTTTATTAAACAACATTTCTCAAATGAAAAACAGTGTTTGGGGCCTAAATAGGGCATTTTTTCACTGCATGAGGCCTTAAAAGGGGGGGGGGTGGCAAAAAACACAGATAGTCAATATACTAATACGATGACTAATAAAGCATTAGCCTCCTAAACAAATGGCATGATAGTTAACAAAACATTGATCATATATGAAAGCTTACATATGGCAATGAAACATCAACATATATAAATTGACATATGACTGTTAGAAAATCATTGGCATGGATAAATAGAACAATCATTCTTAATGATTTTCTGAGATTTCTTTGGCACCGCTGATATTAATACAATATTTCAGTTGAGAATTTGGCAACTGCGATAAAACATTGTACACGTATATTGTCATTAATATCAAAACTTGTGAACCCACTTAACATCTCTATAAGTTGGTTTTCAATGCTCATACCGCTTAACATGCGGAAATAATTGTGTCCTAGCAAAGATATGAGTTTTGTCCATAGACTATATCTAATGTTATCATTATGTTAGCAATGAACGCATATTCATATGTCAGGGACTTTGGATTATTTCATGTGAGGAAGCTATCCAGCTAGCTTACGGAACGTCGGTGGTTCTACTCAGGTGCCCGTTCGTGCCTGAAATAATGCACGGAAGGGCACCTGAGGTCTTCCTCCACCAGTAAAGCTGGAACGTCGCGATATGACCTATACTGTGTCGATGTGACGTAAAACCCAAAACAAAACAAAATATTCATATGTTACAGTCTTGCAATAGTCACACACAACGAGATATTTTCTTTTGAAATATTTGCACATCAGTTTGAACAATGAAAAGCATTGTGTTTTATAAACCAGGAAATGTCTTTGAAAAATCCATAAAGAGCTGTCGTATGTGGAATGTATATTTAAAAATAGGTTGATATCGTCATCGTGCTCTACTCTAGATTTCCAAGTACAATGTACATGCTCGTGCACCGTCTTTTTGGTTATTCTTTTCCAAGCATATTTAGATGGAAAGAAACCTGTTTTTGAAAAGTCATGTAGATATTAAAATAGTTTGTATTTTCCAAGAACACTGATCACGTCGGGAATAAAGCCTTTAGATTTAGCAGGTCGTGCATAATATGATGTTAAACGATTAACAAAAATTTGCTTAAACTTCATATTTGAATATGCATGACATAGTTGGGACAAAAAGATAAGTTTTCTTATATCATAAGGTTAGAAATCGGATAAATCCCTAAACAACTGAGAGCAATGTCAGTACGAGTTCCATATGGAACGCATTGAATCCATTTGACGCATTGTCTATGTGCCCGTTCCAAGGGAAGTAACTGTGTCGCTTAGGTTTATTTGAATACGTCAAGGCCCATATGGGCATGTGACAACATAAAACAGTACATACATACAAAATAATACAAAATGGCAAATAATATGTAAAAACAAAATACTACAAAATGGCAAATTATAAATAGTCATACAACTCCATGATGTAATAAAATTACAGTAATAATTGACTGATAATGGAGGATGAGAGAGAAAAATCAAAAATCATTGCGAGAAAAAAAAACAAAGAGAAAAGACATAAATCTAATAAGCTAACATTATTTAAATAATAACATAATATTTTTGCAAAATATGGCAAATTTCAAAAGGATATCTGTTTTACTCTGGTTCATTAATTTTTCAAATTTTAAAGCACTTGGATGTTCATAGAAATATTTATCAAGATACAGCTTTCTTGTATTAACTAAATGTGAACATTCAAAAAGATAATGGAATTCGTCGCCTAAAGAGTTACTGGTACATAGATTACAAGTTCTAAGTTCTCTTGGAATATCATCAAACCTTCCTTTTTCAATAGGAAGTTTGTGATTCATACTTCTAAATTTAAAGAGAATTAAAGCTAAATTCATAGGTAACTTGCTGAGGTATGGCTCAAAACAAAAATCCTGTTTATAAATCCTGTAATTTAGACATTTACTGGAATTATTAATTGTACTTCTCCAATTTTGCATAAAATGATCACGCAGTCTTAAGTTGACAGTATTCTTGAATGAAGCAGGAGATTCCACATTTTGATTTATCCAGAAATGCGACAATCCAAGCTCATTTAAATTATTTCGAACAAAACAGACCCAATCTGATTTAATATTATTCAGAGTATATAAATTATGAGTTGTTCTATATAGAATGCTGATTATCTTATCATGTTTAGAATTAACTATTTTACCCCAGTAATTAAGAACTCTACTTTTAATTTGTGTTGAAAGTGGGGTAATACCCAATTCCCCATAAATCATAACATTTGGAGTACTCTGTTTCAACTGTAGAATTATCTTTAGGTATTTTAATTGAAATTTATCCACAACACTCACATCTTCAACACCCCAAACTTCACACCCATACAACAAAATGGGTGCTATCATTGTATCAAACAAGTGTAATTGCATATCTATTGGTAAATTAAGTATCCTAGATTTCCTAATTACAGAAAACATGGCTTTACGGGCTTGATCAATAAGGAATGTTTTAGTTCTGCTGAATTTACCATTAAATGAAAATTGTACACCTAAATATGAGAAATGCTCAACAATTTCAAGGACAGTCCCCTCATAGTGAAAGTTAGGCATATTACGCAAACCTCTCTTGGTTTTCCAAAATATAATAACTTTGGTTTTATTTGTATTTACTTCAAGATTCCAAAGCTTGCAGTAGTCAGACATAGCGTTTAATGCTAACTGAAGCTGCTGAGAGCTCTCTGACAATATTACAGTGTCATCTGCATACAATAGTAAATACAGTTTAAGATAAACTTCCATTTCATCATCACTTAACATATCATTTATATGTTCTTTTAGAAACTGCAAACCTTCATATTTATCAGACATAAAATTAGTTAGATCATTCAAGAAAAGAGAAAACAATATTGGAGATAAAGTTTCACCTTGTCTTACTCCAGTATGACTAGTGAAAAAATCTGAAATTGTATTATTCGAACTAACACATGACTTAGCTTTGTCATACATATTGTGTATTATTTTAAAGCATTTCCCATCAATATTGTAACTTAATAATTTATGCCACATGGCAGTGCGATTTACAGAATCAAAGGCCTTGCGATAATCTACAAATGCACAATACAATTTTTTTCCATGTGCTAGATATACGTCCACTAGAAGTTTTAATGAAAATATGTGATCAACAGTACTATAATGCTTCCTGAAACCTGCTTGTTCTTCACATAGAATGTTGTTTGATTCCAAGAAGTCATTTAATCTGTTATTAAGTACCGAAGTGAAAAGTTTTCCAAAGCAACTGAGTATTGTTATGCCCCTGTAATTATCCGGATCATTAACATCCCCTTTATTTTTATACAATGGTAAGATAACTCCCTTGCTCCACACATCCGGAAAGATACCAGAGTCTAATATAATGTTAAAAAATAGCTTAAGTACAGCCAGCAGATTATCAGGAGCATTTTTGAGATACTCATTAATAATATTATCAAATATAGATGGACTTTTATTATTCTTAAGCGCCTTTATAGCCTTATCTATTTCTTGCTCAGTAAATTGCGAATTCAGTGCCTCATTAAACATTGGTAAGTTGTTAACATTAAAATTATCTACGTCATTTTCATTTCTTAAAATATCTGCATTCAAATTACTGAAATGCTCATGGAAAACCTCATTAGTTATTTTATTTATTATCACTTTTTTATCAGAAGAATATTTATTTAATAAACTCCAATAAGATTTAGGATCACTATGCTTTAGTCCTCTCAGTTTTTTTATGACATTGTCATTGAAACTGTTAAACTTTTTATTTAATTCTTTTTTATATCTTCAACTGTTTATCATCATAAGGTTTTTATTACCTTCGGTTTTATTTTTCCTATAGGTATTTCTGCTTAGGTAATATTCCTTTCTAAATTTCGAGCAATCTTTGTCGAACCATTTTTGGTCAATTTTGCATTTTTTCTTTCTGTGAAATATTTTTTTTTCTTGTATTAAATTACACCTTTTAGCAGCGTTAGTTATGATACTTGACAGTTTTTCAGTCAAGGAATTAATACATTCATCGTTATAATTCTTATCATTTAATATTTTAATCATTTCTTCTGTAATATTATTTGTATCGATATTATCAAACTGATTTATATAATCATCCTTCAGATTTTTATCCCATGTTGATTTAATAATGGCCTCATTGTTATCGTTTTGCGAAACCGAATTATCTACATTACAAGTAAGATCCTCTCCAATAATATTAAAACATAATTCTATACCACAATGAACATCAGAAAATAGTGGATTAAAATCTGTCACATCAAAGTGGGTTACTTTGGGAAAGTTAATAGCAGACAATAAAACATAATCAATCAGACTAGTATTTGTAGTTGTGCATTTTCCTATATAGGCATCAGCACCACATCGACCATTAGCAATATGGACATCTGTAAATTTACAAACCTGAAGAAGTCTATTTCCATAATTGTTACAGTTATGCATATCACGTGAGTAACGATCGACAGGAAATCCTAATTCAATAAGACGACTTGTCCAATCAATTGTTTTGTACTGTTATCAAAAAACCTATCAGCAATGTACTTATTTAAGTCTGTAAAGTCAGCAAGTCTACCACTTTTTGCATTAAAATCTCCAAATATACAAAAATCACAGTCATCATAAACAGTGTTGAAATTAAGAATACTATTTTCCAATTCAACAAACAAATCTAGTGAACTATATTTAGAACTTTCTGGAGGAATATACACTACTCCAAATATGCTGGATCTGTCTTTAAATTTAAACCATAAACAGTTTTCAGTGGCGTGATCAAGAAATACTACATTTTTTATCAGAGAATTTTTTATAAAAACCCCAACACCTCCAGATCCACGTTTACAATTATCTCTATTTATAGATCTAAATGTATAACCCTCAACATTAACATTATCAAATTGGTCTAGTTTAGTTTCAACTATACAAAATATATCAAAGTCCCTAATAAAATCAATAAAGTCTGGTATCAGTAACTTGGAGACCAAACCACAAACATTCAGAAAGTAGAATTTAACTATTTGAGATTCAAATGGAATGCAATAGAAGTGGTCATGATTAACTTTATATTTTACATCTACATTTTTATGGTTATTTATATCAAACACATAATTCTCGTTGTTTGAAATATTATATTGATTACAAGTAGAACTGCACTTGTCCGTAACTTTGTCAATCACAACATGTTCAGTAGAGATAAATGAACTGTCAAATTCGGAACAATTTTCAACAGAAACAGAAATATCAAAGTTATTTTGACTAGTAGAAGAGTCTGTCAAAGAGGGAATGTTCTCATCCTCCGACGCATCCTAGATGAGGTGCTCGAGTCCTAGTTCCTTGAGATCTGCCTCGATACCAATGTTAAACAGGTCATCCGGGGAAGAGATGATATTGTGTTTACTCTGGTAAGTACAATGAGTGTTCCCATCACGAGTGTATACATTGGATGTATCATCACACTTCTTGACTATGTGAAGAAGTCTTACACGTAACTGTGTCATATCCTCAGTGATAAACACGTTCTTGTAGACGTCTGATTTCTTCAAAAGTTTCTTCAACGAGAATAGCTTATGGAGTTTTGCCCGTGACACACAACGCACAATAATCTGTTGCTTTGACTTTGTAGGGTGGCAAGCACTAATATCATCCACTGTGAATGTATAATCATCAGGGTCAGACTGGTCAAGAGATTTTAATTTGTTAAAAAGTTCCACGGTTTGAGGGAGAAGAGGTGCCTTTTCATCGTACTTGAAATTGTGGATTCTTACGTTTTCCCGTCTTGTGTACTGCTCTAAGCGGTCTAGCTCGTATTTTCCTATACGGACGTTGGCCTTGATATGATTGATGGTTTCCTCGGAAGCACATTTGTCGATACTCGCTTGTAATTTGTCAAATTTCTCACTAAGAAGTTCATAAACAGAGTCCGCAAGCACAGATATTTCTTTTTTGGATAATTTGTTTCCTTTTTTTCCACTCATAGTTGTTGATTGAAGTTGTGGAATATGTAGAAATTGAATATTTTGTATTAGAAATTTACAGCATGGTCGCTGCCATTTTACCGGAAGTCAGGAGATAGCGTGACACCGCTCCATAAATCACTCCCGTATAGAGCAGCTGGGAGAACTTTAGTTTCGTAGATACGCCTTGAGGTGATAGGGTTTAGTCCATCTTTCCCTTTTACACTGTTAGTTAAGCTAAAGAATGTTTTCCTAAGTTTATGGCAGCTTTTGGTTATGTTTTGCGAAGGTTCATGTCATTTGTGCAAAGAATGCCTAGATGGGTATATGAGTTAGTTTCACTTATAATTTTATTTCCCATATTACATAGCCTTTTGTTGCTACATTTATCATTAAAAACGAGAACTTTGCATTTCGTTGCGTTATAAAAGTAACGTTCCTTTTTGGCATAATTGAAGCATGTATCTATAAGTTCATCGAGCCCTTTTTTGACATTTGAAATGATGACCATATCATCAGCTGAGGTTGGACATGCACATACTATGTTGTGAATTTTATAGCTACTTTTACACATGTCAATCCTGTTCAGTAGCTCATTTATGAAGAGGATGTAGAATTGAGGACTACAACATTGTCCTTGACGTGTACCTTGCAGCACGGGGAACCAGTCGGAGACAAATCCATTTGATTTTACACAACTGTAACAATTTTCGAAGAACGATTTAAATATTTGAAACAAAGATATATCAATACCACTTTGATACAGTTTTAGTAACAATGAAGAAATCCAAGTGTGATCAAATGCTTGTTTCGCATCTAAAAACATGTATACATTTGAGAATTATTTTCTATGGAGTATTGTACACATTCGCGAAGCATAAAACAGCTAACGTTTTTTTTGAAAACCACCTTGTGATGGATATAAATGAATGCCACCATCCATTTCTGCAATTTGTAGAACGACCTTTTCAAATAATTTTAACAATGCGGAACAAAGGGAGATAGCTCTGTAACTAGCTGGATCATTTCTCTTTTTGTTACCTCCCTTAAATAAAACTGTTATTATGCCTTTTTCATATCTGTAGGTGTGTGTGAGAATTCAAACATATGATTGAAGAGTTTGGTAATACATTTTATCAATAAATCTCCGCCATAAATGAAGTTCTCATAAAAGAGATTGTCTTGGTCACAGGCTTTCCTTTTCTTGCAAGAATTACCATATCGCTGGTGATTATGTATTTTACATGTTGTTTACTTCGATAGTTACTTTTAATTGTTTCAAGTTCACCTTCTACATATGATTTGTAATCAGAATCAAAGTTTTCATCATTATTTTTTGAGTATAGTTGCGAGAAATAAGATTTCCAACCCTTGTTTACTTCCTGCGGATCTGATACAGTAATTCCATTGAAAGTCATTTCAAAACCGGGTGTATATTTGGTTTTTGAATTATTTTTATTAACCAATCTCCAAAATTTATTGTTATCTAATTCCGATGCTTTGTCTAGCATACATTCCTCTTTATCTAGGAAAGATAGACGGATTGGCGACGAGTTTTCCGAAAGAGGGTCTTGGCTATTTTGAGAAGTTGTGTCACGTGGCTTTCCATCGCTTATCCATTGTGCTCGGGCTAGTGTCATTTTTATGCGCAGTTTTTAGACTGTCATTCCAGTAAGGTTTGATGTAAGGTTTAAACTTTACCTTAGGTATGTATTAATCTATTGCTAGATTAACAATTACAACTATTCCAGAGTAAAATTCATCAATATCGGAAATTGAACGTGTTGGCATCTTATTTGCTAAATGTAAAACATCACTATTTTCAAGGAAAGTCTCATAATCCTCAAGATTCTTTGATTTGACGTTGTGCCAGTTAATGACGTCTTTTCGTTCTCTAGGACGTGTGCACTCAATTCTCGGAATTACATATTTGCACACAATAGGTCTGTGTGTAGAGACACATAGTGAATTGTCTTCTATAATTTCACATTGTATAAAGTTTTGTAATGACCATTCTGGAACAAAAATATGATCAATTAGTGTTTCTCTACATGAGTTGTAAGGAACATTGCTATATATACACCCTTGACACATAGATGATGTAGTTAAAGAAGTTAAATTATAATTAGTTGTAATATCTAATAGTTTAACACCTCTAGAGTCTATAACTGTGTCAGAACTTCTTACAGACGGAAGTTCCGTATTAAAGTCACCCAAAATGATCACAGTACCTTTACTGATAAATTTACAAATGACGTTCTCTAATTCTTCGACATACGTTGAATATGACATCATAGAATGATTTTTACAAGGTAAATACACCTGAATGAGATAAACATAAGTTTCTGGAGAGGTCATAATTTGTATTCCTATACACTGCTCCGAATTCAAGTCTAAAGGTGCGATCATGTGATTTATTTCTTTTCTCCACATAAACGCTAAGCCTCCTGTTCCTACCTTTCTACGTGATAGGGTGTCCAGTGAAGGATCGGAAATTGCATAGTTAATATAGTTAGTATTTATGGTGTCAAGAAAGGACAGGTCAGCACGATACAGCCAGTGTTCTGATAGTCTGCATATATGAATATTCTGAGATATTAAAAGGTCACTTAAATAGCTAGCACTAGACATAACGCCGTTTAATGTAACATGTTCTTGTGTTTTGGCTTACTTCTATCAGTTATAATAGTAGGGATCGGGTTTATGTCGGCAGGGGTTGCAACGTATGGAACATATGACATAAGTGGGGCATGCAAAGCCCGCTCTTCCGAAGCCCGAGCTTGGTATATAGGTTCATGCTTGATTGGTGGTGGCATTGAACCTATATCTGCCACTTTGCCGGATAGACCAGACTTGTTTGAAATGTTATAAACTATGCGCGTTTTAACGTTTTGAAATTCAGATGAAAGGTTAATCACCGATTCCTGTATTGATTTAAATTTTTCTTGATTCTGGTGTATATAAGTTTTTCACGCGCGTACATCATTCCCGATTTTGGACTCCGTCTCAATAAGGCGCTTGTTGACATCATTTGTCAATGATTTTGCACTGTTAATTTCTTTATCTAACGTCTGAGACACTTCTTTTGCATTTTTTATGTGCCGCATTCGTTGACGATTCGCTAAGCGTTAATGTCGTTTAATCATCACGATATCAGCTTGCAGAGCAGCGATGGTTGCCTTTAAATGGTTGAATTCTGCTCGGCATTGGCTGTGGTCATTACCTCCTGGAATTGATGCTAATTATATCCTTAAGCAGTGAAAAGTCCTCACCCTCCATCACATTAAGAAGTATTTTAATATCGCAAGCCAGTTTCACATTTACTGGGTCTCCACTTCGTGTCGTTACACGCTTTTTTAGTTCCTTTTCACGGTCATATGGGAAGCCGTCAAATTCTTTCACAATATCGAAGAGCATTCTTCGGAGTTTTTCAAGGTTATGTTCAGAGTTGGTATATTCGATTAACAGCCGGTCAATAAATAAATCGCCTGGGTAGTCCCTAAGCATTTTCTGTAAAGCATTGAGTTCAATCAGATCATCAGCAGTTTCGTAGTCTTCAAACAGCGAGTCAGCTATGTAAGTTGAACTATCAATAATAGAGCGGTTCCGCATAATCACACTATCCGAAATCAGGTCAGATGGTATTGATTTGATGTGACGCCAGTCAGACGTGTTAGTTGACACACAAACGGGGATTTTTACTTATGTGTTTTGAGAAACTGTCACTGGCTCTAATTCCGCATAATCGGCGCTACTCTCCATTATGTTGCTTTATGCACAAATCATAAACACTGAAGTATGAATAAGCAAGTGTATAATCCAGAAAATATTAGTCCACTTAGACTACTGAATAGTAAGCGTTTGTTATATACTTGCAAGCATCAATTTTTGAAATAGAAACAAAAAAAGAAAAAAGTGATTCCGTCTAATTGTCTCAAAAGTTAAACACAGAATTCCATAAGAGAAGCTACAAGCGCGTATTTCAATCTGCGCTGCACTCAAGCGTGACGAAAACCTCTGTCAGTAGGGGTGAGTGATCGTTTAATCTTTCCACATTATAATTGAATCTAGGCCGTAGGGCGCTGGTTAGTACGGACTTTATTTGAATTGTTAACAGTACATCAAAAGTCATTCATAATCCGCTGTTTTTATATACCTATTTCTTATATCGACTCCAAAATGGCTGAATAACACAGAGTCACTGCGCCTCAGGCACTAAATATCCATTGTTTTTTTGTTTTTGTCTAATAACTCCAATGTGAATCACTATTTAAAATCCAAAATTGAGTATCGTAAGGTCCTGGTATTAATGAATTATTGTGCCATTTTCCAATACTAGGCAATATTTCTAACAATTTTTAAAACAAGAAAACCCTAGCAACCATCGATTATATCACCGGTCGCAAAACGGGGTATTTTTTCCAGCCAAAGTCGCTAGTTACACCTTTAACATTTCATTATCAACTTGTGTGGCCATATTGGCCATACGTTTTACACAATCCGAACATAAAGTACTATTTCTATCATCATCCGCTAGAATAAAGGCTACTTCCCGAATAAAGTCATGCAGCTTGTTAAAGAATAGCATAATTCATTAGATAATATCCTGAATTTTTTAAATTCTACATTATGAATATTGATATAAGACATGGGTATACAGTACATTCTTATGCAAAATAAGACACGACTTTTGACTGTTTGAAACGGGCTCTTGAACACTTACAGATCTTTATCTTAAATTGCATTTAAATAAGAATAACTTTTACTTCAATAGCGTGTTGGTTTTTCTTTTTTCTGAAGGACCAAATTCAAATTTCTTGCATGTCAGAAAATATAAAGGATATACATCGATTGTATATTGAAGTAATATTACAGGAATAAAGGCACCGAATGGAGTTACTTTGTGCCAGTATGCAATCTAAGTAGAAGTCATTAAATGTTGTTCTTGGGAAGTACATTTATAATGATTCTTTGAAAGAAAAAGGAAGAAGGTGTCAATAAACTAGCTATTAGAAATAGTAAGGCTAATAAAAGAGCACGATATTGTGCGGAACATATGTTGCAAATTTATAATCAACCTTCGCACAGGATGTATTCATACATTAAGACACATACAGAAACGTTAAAAATAATGAGAAAGAGTGAATTGATGAACATAATAGAGTTATTATTGATACATGTATAAGTTACAATTTCGCAAACGCAGAAGATAAACATTTATGATAATAAAATTATAATAGAGATATATGAATTAACACTGTTAAAATTTGTGTTGTTTTAAGACTATGACTTTTTATTTAAATTCATTTATAAAAGTGTCGTTTCTTAGATTTTATTAAATTGACTGTTGTAAATTTAAATAATTTATCATTTTCGGCCCCATAAAGTCGGGATTGCGCTCATATGCATGAAGTATGCGTGAAGTAAGAATAAGTCACTTCCTATGTTTTTGAAGTGTGAAACGTAATTAGTTTTGAATAGACGTATAAAGTAGACACAATTGCTGTACATTTTTATGTAGCATCTTACCCGACATTGGCAAATGAAAATTAAAAACATTAAAAAACATAATCATGAAATAAAAATCTCTTACCCATCCAAAAAATGCAGCAGCCCCAGCACTGACGTCACGAATCTGTAACATTGAATAATCCTCTATCGGACGTTTGGCAGCTTGTGCCACATCTTTACTACAGTTTTTGGTTTCAAACAATTTTATACGCCGCATTAAAGATTCACGTCCAGTCTTATTCATCAGCGTTTGACATGTGCGCCATTCCTGAAATTATTCCAGTTTAACAGGTTAGCTTCAACAATATAAAACTGATCATTTAACTTTTTGGGCGTCATATAGAACTACTCGAATTCTTGAATCTTTTAAAACGGCAGGCGACGTACTTTTCCGATTATCATATCGACAGCATCATAACCGTTTTGCGAAAATATTTCTCATATATCTATGTCTTGAAATACAAAAATGCCTTTTCTTTAATTTTGTTTTATTACATATCAAATGTATTAAATTCTTCTTTGAATTTATTAAGATTTAACATTATATTTTTGTTACATAGTTACATTTTCTCTTTCTTACATCTATTTAATTCACATAATATCGTTTTCTTATTTACTGATATTTTTGTTTCCAAATTTAACGTTAACGATTGGCGCGGCTTAAGAAATATGTATTTTTATCTAAGCGGAAATGCAATGACCATAACAAATTTAAAACGTTCATACAGTTTGTAAGCATCACGACGATACATTTAAAACGCCGCAATAGTTGGTATGTTTATTTATTTGTTTAAAAATGATAATTTATATTAGGATTTTATTGAATGTATCTTAAATAAGATTATTTAAGTGTACTGTAATTAGAGCTCTATTTAAGTAAAATATGTTTTAATTTATGTGAGAGGTTTGATGATCGTACGTTTATTTTTATGTTTTGATATAATTATCTTTGTATTTCATGTATGATCTATTTTTTATTCTCTTTTGTACAGAGAATCGTTTCACGTTTCACGTTTCCCGTTAATAAACGCATTCTCACTATAGTCTGTCCCATTAAAAATGGAAATGAACTTTTGCCTGGTATGAATTAACAAAACGACGTTGAATAAAAAATAAAACTTTTTTGTAAATTAAAAAAAAGTCACCCTCGAGATTTTTCAGGATTTTACTCTAAAGTGTCTACTTTCTTGTGAAAGCAAATTTTGATTTCTCTATGGTAAATCTCTGTTGTTTATTTTCCGTAGCCATTTGAAGATGAACGGGAGAAAGCACGTGTCATGTTTCTAAAATATACAAGAGGTTCTCGGGGTCGTTTCATGATTATTTTAAAAAGCTGGATCTACAAGATGTAACAGTTTAGTTGCACTGCATGATGGAAAACTTTAAAAAATGAAAAATAAGCAACAAGAACACCCATTCACATGGAGTAGATCTAGAAATTGCACTTACTTTTAAGCAATGAACTTTATAAACGTCACGACAAATTCGCATTCTGAAGATTCCTTCATTGCCAGTTTCTATCCAGTTCCGTAGATCCCACTATTTACTTCAAAAATCCTGAATGACATGACTCCTACACTTTTGATGATCCAGATTTTTTAAACTGGTAATCCGTCGCTCATTATTAAAACATTGTTCAATTTGTGGAGTTATCTGGGTTAGCAAATGAAATATGTAAATGAAACACATCGATTATAATTCAGCATGTTCCAAATCCATAATTCAACAACGGCCCATCAATTTAGTTGTCAACATCACATGTTATGGATTCCTGATGAAAAAAACTTTATTACGTCAACAACAGTTTACGAAATATATGACGTAACAAAAATGCCTCGCGTTTTTTATGGATGATTCCAGTTGCGGCATTGACAGGGGGCGGTTAGGCATATGTAACCTCAAACAGATAATATTAAGCGTTGAGATAAATTTGCCTTGATGGCATTTAAAATAATTTTTGTATACCCAGATTTTGCAACTTACCTCTTCAATTCATATATTAATAATATAAAACTTTTGATAACATTTAAAAATAATTTTAAACACACTTAATGACATGAATCTACAACGGTAAAATACTTCTTCCATTAATTACATATAACATTTGTTTTGATTTTATGTTTTGTTTTTAAACAATTTTATATATTTATCAGAAATAATTTCCCTACATATTATCTCGTTATTCAAGACTTCTGTATACCCTACTCTTTTAGCTTCAAAATATACAATACGCGGTATTTTTCTCCCGCGAAAAATATGCTAGATCTTTTGTTTTTTCACTGAATATTTTCAAACTTTAGGAAGGCTAAAATTATTGAGAACGTCACCCGGTGTTTCTCTTTGACTCGATCAACCCTTCATATTAACAAAATAATTATATGTAACACGTTGAGTCTACAAAATACACTTATTGTCGCTTATTGAACCTTACTCTTAATAATATCAAATCACTGCCAGTATTGCTGGACATTTTGTTGAATTGTGAGACGGAAAGTTAAATCTGTACTTACGAAGGCCTACGTTTGATTGCTTAAACTAGAAAGCATGATATTATATTCTTATAATTTACATTTTCCTTGAAAGCGAGTCTGAGTTCTCTCGTTAAATTAGCGAGGGAGTTAGTTAAAGTAGACACTGTGGTAACAAACAAACCAATGCTGAACGTATAGTGAATCAGTTTTCCTTTCTTTATATTTTTTTAAAGATTTGCATGATAATGTCGTATTTGTTGGCGATTTCTTGTGAAAGTTGAAACCTACGGAAAGTTTTAGCGCATTCGTGACATCGCACCCGAAATAAGAAGGGTAACATATTTTTGTATCCCATCAAACCTCGCCAATTTATTTATTTTTGAATAGACGTGATACACACTTATCGACAGAATTCAGACAACTACCGAATTATTTTAATTAAACATTAATAAGGGAAGAATCATATTTTATAGTCTTCTAGCTAGTGTTCCCGCTCCCCTACGACGCGTTGCGGTATTTAAGATACGCGCTTGATTGAAAAGCTATCTAATCAAATACTTCACTGTTCTTTAACTCTTAAAAAATATAAAATACAACAGTATATCATGGTAATTTACTTAATCTTTGTGTGTTAGAATTTATAAAGCTCACTGATATTTTCACTTCAAATGATTTTGATTATTTTAAATAATGGTTTGCTAGTAAAATTGCCTTTTTGACACCAACTTTGTTGTCATTTTTCATTTTAATGATAACATTTAGCTATTGGTCAGTAAGTAAATAAGAATAATAATTTTTCTATAATTACCGAGTACATTTCACGGTAATTGTGAGACGAACCCTAAATGACGTCTATATGGGCGCCGCCATTTTGAAATGGACGTCACGTCAGGTTACAACGTAAGTCGACGGGAAAATATATAATTTTAACATTTTGACCATATTACTGACTTTTTGAAAAAAATGAAAAACATGCCTAGAGATATTGACGTCAGGGTTAACATGACATTAATTTAAATGATTTTACTATTATATTAAATAAAAAATGGAATGTTCAAATTTGATGGGACAGACTATAACACTGGCGTCGTGTGTTTATAAAATGCTTAAACTAATCAAAGTCATATTTACACTAATCTCATTGTTCTTAACTTTGTTTTAGGTTTATTTAAGTTACTGCATATACCTTCGGGTAGACATTAAAGTGTTAAAACAACAAACTATTTGTCTTACCGCAACTTCTTTAGGAGTGTTTCCGAGCAATAAAAAAGTTGCCATCATTGTTTGATGAACGCCTTCTGGCGGGTGGGGAAACGATTTGATCTCAGCGATTGTCTTGCTGTCTAAGTTGAGCACAGCATGTCTCAGCTTCTCTAACATTTCTAGCTGTACTATGAGTTTATGTCCCAGGCCTAGTTGTGTATCCAGACGATTGTCGAAATTAACTTCTTCTGCACGTGCAAAAGCTTTTCTCATCACATTCAGCTCACGTATTTCAAACGCTTTATTGAGTTCTTTAAAAAGAGGTTAGATACAATTTGTTATGAATAAATTGCATATATTTAGTCAAGCGGCATATTTTAGAAGTATCCTAGTCTGATATAGATGTGCAATTCCAGACCTGTGCTCATAGATTATGTATCATTACTTGTATGTTTTACTGAAAGTAACTGTCAACTTCTGCATGTTTATCAACAGAAACAGTGGTCGTCCTCAACCAAATCGATAGAAAAATACGTGCATTTCAAATTTATCAATGGCAAATGATCTTTGACATTGAGCCTAATGGTTATCTGTCTGTTTCTCACCGCTGATTCCAATTAGATTATTAGCTGGTCGCTTGTGGAGAAATAGATGATTATTGATAATTATCTAGAATAGTCGATTAGGTGGACTGGCCGCCAAAATGTGATTACATCAGAGTAAACAAAAAGAACTGACGAATCCGAGGACCCTTGCCACTGAGAAAATCTGACTTGGGAGTGCAATATGAGTGTTCTTTTGTTGTTACACAAACAGAAAAAGACATTTTTCTTATTCCAGTGTGGCAATACCACGTGACATTGACGTCATTTTCGGCATCATTCCCAAGACAAATGTTGCTCGATTCGGAAAAGAAAATAGCTGTAAATATTTTATTTCTGTACCAATTTCTTTGGGAAATGCACCAGTCTACGGGGAAAAATATAAGCTTTCCATAGAATATTGGATCTTCGTCAGTATATAAGCCGTTTTATCAAACACTTTGCCTAACCTTGGAAGTTGCTTGTATTAGAGCGGGCTTCAGTTGCAAGCTATTTCGTTTTCTGGCGTTATCTGGTCTACGCCATAATTAAAAAGTAAGGTTTACATCAACCGGGAGTACGGAAGGCAAAACTCTACCTAAATATGTTCATATTTTTATTATGAATGACATAAATCTTACATTTTACTTCAATTGTCAAATCTGGCACCAGTTCCAAGTCGAAAAAAAGGACTACAGTTTAAAGCCGATTTTAGAATCCGTTGCAAATGCGAAGCAACATGCCTACCGTTCTCTTTCTACAATTTAGTTTTTCACTGTTGATCTTTCACAGAGAGATTATGAAAAAACTGATTGTTCCTTAAAGCAACAACACTTACTTGTATCGCAATAGTGCACGTCAAATCACGTAGATTTAGTCCTGTCGGAAAATAATGTTTGGTATCGTTTTGAAGATGTTTAAAGTATTGCTCATCTTTTCCTATGTAGTTAAATGTGTTTTATTCTATTTCACAAAGGCGAAATTGATAAGAAATATATGTGCTCTCAGTGAGAGAAAGAGTTAATATAAAAACACTTTTGTATGATATGGAAAGGGTTACACTTTAACGCGAGTGTTGTTAAGCTAAAGGTATATTTTTCAGTTTATTCTGACAAACACTGACACTCGTGAATGTGACGAACAGGTTCTTCTGTCCTCAAAAGAGAGACTTTTAAAAGGTATATATTTTTCTGGAATTGTTGTATAATAAAGTTCTATAGAGTTTGATAAACTAAAACACAATTTGAACTTGGAACTTTGCCTTGTAAATCTGATAGAATTGTTACTTAGTTGCATTACTTATAATTCTCTATTTATCAAAAAGACCCAAAATAGCCATGAATAAGAACGAGAATGGACGCCATGTGGAGTAAACAAAGTAGAAAATAGTTAACAGATAAATGATTTTACAAACCATCATCCATCGATCAAAATCAAATTTCTTGAAACAAAACATTCAACATTACGGAAATAACAATGATTATCAATAATTATATAAATATTTACATTAACATCTGTAATAGCAACATCGGCAAGATCTATGACTGGGGTCCATATGCCACTGATGCGTCCATTGAATAATTGATAGCTAACATAAGCTTAGTAAAATTACGATTACATTTGAAGAGTAATTTCAATTCTTATCCTTCAACTGTCAAATGACTTACTTCTTTATTTACATATCAGATAATTCACTTATTTAGTATATGCGTCACGTTTATCATGTTTTAGATTTTAATGTGCGATCCTTTTTAATCTTAAAATGCTACAAAAAGCCTGTTTAGGACATTTGCAGGTCATGCCGCGTGCAATAATCCATGCATTTACAGCCAATGGCCACATCGATAAGAAATAGTCCCAAATAGCCCTATCGTTTTTATTCAGTTGAAAGAGACATTATTGTTAAAAAAGTTCTACTCGATTTAAATGTTTTCAAACCACAAATATTCCGTTCCATTCCTCTCTTTACAATGTATATTGGTGAGCTCTCTGATAAAGCTGAGTTGACTGATATAATTAACTAAATTTGTCAGATATGCAGTTCATCAACAGAAATAAATGCAATTATAAAATAGATAGTGTTTAATAGTGTTCTTAAGTTAACGAAGTTATATCCAGTTCACGAAAACGGTTACCGTGGGTATGAAAACAGGATATAAAAATATTTTTTATCAATGAGTGCCACTGTGTTAAAAAGCTTAATCTATCATACTAAAAGATTGCTACAGGTTCTTTATATGTATACAAAGGCTCTTTACAAAAGAATAACATTTGACTTTAAAATTGCCGCGTCGAGGCGTAACCCTTTTTACAGCATACAAATCGAAGTGATCCGGAATGTGCACGTTCATTGGACAGGCTAGCTAAGTCAATCAGAGCCTGAAACATTTTCAATTTTGCCGTTTTAGGGGAAATTTAGGGTTTCTGTTTTCTATTCCATGTTTAGTATTGCTACATGACACAAAAAATGTTTCATAATCATTACCGTGAAAGAACAATGATTAAAGAGTAAATCAATTTCTTAACAAATACTGCAGTATACAGACAACAATTTTACTACTTTTAAAATCACTTAAATATCGCAGCGAGGAAAAATTATTTAAATATTCATTTGTGTTTATGTAAATTGTATAGAAAATAAAAAGTTTTTCATGGTTAACTTCGCATTTGCAACGGATTCTAAAATCGGCTTTAAACTGTAGTCCTTTTTTTCGACTTGGAACTGGTGCCAGATTTGACAATTGAAGAAAAATGTAAGATTTATGTCATTCATAATAAAAAATGAACATATTTAGGTAGAGTTTTGCCTTCCGTACTCCCGGTTGATGTAAACCTGACTTTTTAATCATGGCGTAGACCAGATAACGCCAGAAAACGAAATAGCTTGCAACTGAAGCCCGCTCTAAAACAAGCAACTTCCAAGGTTAGGCAAAGTGTTTGATAAAACGGCTTATATACTGACGAAGATCCAATATTCTATGGAAAGCTTATATTTTTCCCCGTAGACTGGTGCATATCCCAAAGAAATTGGTACAGAAATAAAATATTTACGGCTATTTTCTTTTCCGAATCGAGCAACATTTGTCTTGGAAATGATGCCGAAAATGACGTCAATGTCACGTGGTATTGCCACACTGTATTCTAAGTTTCAGAAAAATAATTTTAAATCCTGACTTAAAATGTTTATGAAGATTGTGTGTTTTATGATACCTTCTTTAGCATCTAGTACATCAAGTGTTTTCCTTGCATCAAGCAGAATCCCGTCATCATCTGGCGGGTTAAGTTTCGAGTATGCTTCCATGTTACGTTTTATCATCTCCGGGTCCTTCTTGTCAATAGCATTCTGCAATTTCTCTCTGGCGGTCGCACGCCGTTTCTCCTCTACAAGTAAATCATAACAAGTGAAAGCACTGGCAATACGGTATTCAGATCTAGCCTATATTAATAAGAATGGCTTGTTTTGCATATAGCTATTTTACTAAAATAAGACGTGTTCAATACATTTATATTGAGGTAGCATTTTAATTCCTCTTAAAAATGATATTAAAAATGAGAAAGATTTCATTCATAAATTAAAAATCTGTCACAAATAGTGCCAGAAGGTTACAGAGAATTGCAACGGCTGTTAACGAACTTATTTTTTTCGGACGTAGTCCGTCTGTTATCGTTTTGACTTCCTGTAAAATTAACAGAGACGGACTGAAAATAAGAATAATTTTCATTGGTCATTTTTAAATTACAATCTGAAATTGGTGAATCTTATTGGTCATTCTAAAATAAAATTTAAAGGACAGTTCTAACCATGCTAAAAATGTTAAGGATAGTGCTTACCATTCTAAATATAGCTCTATGATAAAATGTAAGGGACAGTTTTGTCACTATCAAATAAAATGTAAAGGATAATTTAAAATGTACATGAATAATGATAGTTCTTGAACTTTTAGGTTAATTTGTAAATGATTACACAATTTATATATTCAAAACGGAAAACAAGTAAAAATAACACCTTAAATAGAAGTTGTTCATCCATGAAAAATCATCAATATCAATTTGTTATAATTTAAATTCAATGATTAAAAAATGGGTATTTTCGCTTCATGAAATAATAATCATCTCATTGTCATTCAAGCATAGCTAATATTTTTTGTACTGAAAACTTAAAGATAACATTCATTTTTATGTTTAACGGTTATACTTCGGCCGAGTATCTTTTTAAAAGATACTTCTTGTTTTAATTCACTAAACATATATGATTAAAACAGGTCTCACATGATTCAAGTTTAAATGTTCAACAATAGTAGTCAGGGTTTGACTGTCGTGTGGGAAATGGGAGGTCAAATTTATATTTTGTCATTTTCAAATGTTTTATTTCTTCTTTTCTATCAGATTATATTTAGTTATCAATAACAATGACTATGTTTAAATACGGCATTATTTTAAAACTTTAGGCGAGGTCCCTCTCAGTAATACCAAATGTTCGTTGTTGTTTGGTGGTAGTTCTGCTCAATATGCCAATGTCTAGACGACCACAGCGGTACGGACATTCAACAAAATGAAGAGGGTAAAAACATAATTCAGATCTACTGTGGACACTGCAATACTATTTGGACAATGCCTTGCAAGCGTTTGTAGAGACACATAACTTCACTTTGAATACATAGTTGATAAATTTGCAGCAAAAAACAGCGCCTGGCATTTCTCTTCTTCGATAATCGTGAGGAAATTCAAAGAACACGTCAGTTTGTTAAAGGCTTCTACAGAATTCGGTGAAAGACGAAATAAAACTTTTGTTCTGATTCGAGTTAAACAGGTTTATGGGCGTTCTTTTGGGGTTCTATTTTTCTGTTTTACACTAGAAAATCAGAAGATAAATTGAAAAAGATTTTTTTTTAGATTTTCGTCTGCAAAAGTGTATTTGGTTATTTGTCAGCATGGTGTATTTGGATTTTAAATTTTGTCTCCATTGGTGTACGCATATTTTTTCTGCATTATACCTGCAATTCTGGATGTTTTTGTCTGTATTGGTGTATTTGGATTTTTATTTGCGTTGTAGAATTTACATTTTATTCGTGCATTTGGATTTTTATCGGCTATGACTGATGGCTGCATTGGTATAAACAGATTTTTCTTTGTAATTATGTAAATGCATTTCTATCTGCATTGGTATGTTTGTATTTTGTCTGCATTGGTATATTTGGTTTTTATCTCCATTATTGTGTTTGGATTTTTTCTGTATTAGTGTTTTTCACTGATATTGCTGTTGACAAAGTCAGATATCTAGCAGGACTGTCAGTTGTCAAGATAGTGGTCACATTTTACATCCTGGGATTACATTATACACATTAAAACTGCAGACATTCTATTCTACTGAGCCTTTATTAGACTCCATCAATTTGTGGTTAGAAGTCAGGCAATGAATTGACAACAAACGTCAACGTGTGTATATAATTATATCAAATACAGACATCTAAGTCAAAACAGATTTAAAGAAATAACAATGTATGAATAAAATGTCAATAAATAACTGTTTTCATTTATATGAATGATTTCCAAAAAAAATGTCACATATACGTGATCTTGAACAAGATAACACAAAGAAGTGCTGAAACAATTCATGAATTTCATGTTTTATATTAAAATCACCATTAAACTAATGCAAAATCGTCAAAAGTTATCAAACATCATTTCCAAGCATATATGTAAACATTCATTAAAATATACCGTTATCATAGACATAAAGTAGCATCTGTAACCGATATAGAACTTGTCAGTTGATTTTGACAGACAGCTAATTACCTCAATGTTGAAGGAAACTTTTTATGTTATTTACTTGTACACAAAATAATACTTAGATGAATGATTTACCAATACCATGGCACTATTTTGATGAAAACCAACATTTTTATATTATTATTTTTTTCTGAGAAAATATTTGGTAGCTCAAAGGCAATGTATACTTGGCAAAATGGAATGTGAACTAAACGGTCTGCATTGCTAAATTCCAGTTCCTTAATGGCAGTGTATTGATTTGCTAGTTGTACTTAATAAACATTAACATTGTTCAAAGTTGACAAGTTATGCTGATATAGCAATATTTGTGTTTCCTTAAGTAATTTATTCATATTTACAATAAGATATTATACAGTGAAATGTACAATCACATTGTAGATTCTAATTGTTTTATACAAACATTAACAACATACATGCAAATATTGTGTTGTTTGTTTAGTTTATACATTTTAGTTCGATTGTGCTGGAAGCTATAAGCTTATTGAAACACTCTCGAATACGTTCCTGGAACCAACCAGTCTTTAGCAATGAATGTTAAGTTTCTTACTCAAGGAAACAACCGCTTGCCCCTGACAGGGTTTGAACCCACACGGCCAGCAATCCTTAGATTACTAATCCGACGCGTTAACCTCTCGGCCACGCCGCCATTGTTGTTTGTTTAGTGTCATGATCATTGCCAATATTAAAAACACTTTAATCAGTGCAAAAATATAACCACAAAATAAGGGGCATCCATACTTTATATAGATTTGGTAATAAAGAGACATACGGAATATTGACACATATGCTTCTTTTATAGTCCAAACACAAGAATTAAGTGTCATAAGTGTAAATGAGAAATTCAGGAATAATAATAAATAACTAGTTTTCCCGATTGCATGTTTTTTACTATAAACTCATCGCACGTTGCAAAATTAACAAAATCAAATGAGAAATAGTTGTTTTGAGTGTTAAAAAGTCATATTGCGTTAAACCAATGTAATAAATGCTAACGTTTCCAACGTTGTTATCTCTGCTGTACTTAAATCACCAGTTCTAACACGACCCGCATTTTCACTATTAAAATTAATATAGAACGTCAAACAGTGATTTAATAGCATATTCTAACACGACCCGCATTTTCCCGTATTGAACATAGAGGAACCGAAAGTGTGTGTTATTTAAGAAATTATGTATCCCAAACAGTGATTTTATCGCTCAATAACATCACTGTTTGGAGTTCGGATGCGAGGAATTATATCACGAGGGCGTAGCCGGAGTGATATAATGATGCGCATCCGAACGACAGTGATGTTATCAAGCGATAAAATCACCGATTTTGGATATATTATTTCGATTCTAACACGACATCAACAAATAAATGCTGCCGTACCTGATATTACGCAAAATGCGCCTGATTTGTTTCCGTACTTAATTTCATCGCGTTGTATTTTGGTGGTTACGTCACGTGTATAATGATTACGTCACATGTCTAAATATAGAACGTCAAACTGTGACTCTGTTGCATAATAACACACACTTTCGGTTCTTCTATGCTCAATAGGGAAAAATGCAGGTCGTGTTAGAATATGCTATAAAATCACTGTTTGACGTTCTATATTTAGACATGTGACGTAATCATTATACACGTGACGTAACCACTAAAAATGTGTCTTGCTGACAATAAGTACGGAAACAAATCAGGCGCAATTTAGCTAATTATAATACGGCAGCATTTATTTGTTGATGTCGTGTTAGAATCGAAATAATATATCCAAATCGGTGATTTTATTGCTTGATAACATCACTGTTTGTCGTTCGGATGCGCATCATTAAATCACACGGGCTACGCCCTCGTGATATAATTCCCCGCATCCGAACTCCAAACAGTGATGTTATTGAGCAATAAAATCTCAGTTTGGGATATATTATTTCTTAAATAACACACACTTCTATGTTGCATAGGGAAAATTGCGGGTCGTGTTAGAATATGCAATAGAGTCACAGTTGACGTTCTATATTTAGATATGTGACGTAATCATTATACATGTGACGTAACCAAAAAATATCCAACGCGCTTAAAATAAGTACGGAAACAAATCAGGCGCAATTTTGCTTAATATCAGGTACGGCAGCATTAATTTGTTGATGTCGCGTTAGAATCGAAATAATATATCCAAATCGGTGAGTTTATTGCTTGATAAAAACACTGTTTGTCGTTCGGATACGCATCATTATACCACTCGGGCTACGCTCTGTGATATAATTCCTCTCATCCGAACTCTAACGGTGATGTTATTGAACGATAAAATCACTGTTTTGGGTATATTATTTCTTAAATAACGTTAATGAGGTACTAAAGACCGCACATGATATTCACGTGCCTATCGTTTCCGATTGTTTCGATTTGTTTTTGGTCGTTCTTGTTTTTGCGCGGTCTGCTTATGATGCCTGTCTCCGACCCGCCTTTTCTTTCTTTTGGAACTGCCCCTTGTTTGCCTTTTTCAGCCGACTGGAAGATTTTGGCTATTCTGCCGGTTGTAATTTCAACTTCAAGCTTTAATAAATTTATATCATCATCGTCGTCGTCTTCAACTTTTTCACCTGTAGATCTACAATAACTGCCAATGCAGCTAATTTCATATCAGTAGTGTGTTGGTTTTTTTCTAAAGGATCACATCTAGCCTCATGAGAATGCAATTTCTTTTATGTCAGAAAATATAAAGTTTGTACATCGATTGTATTTTAAAGTGATTTTACAGGAATAATCAAACGCACGGATTTGAGTTACTTTGTTTCAGTACGCAATCTACGTAGATGTCATTAAATGCTGTTCTAGGGTAGTGTATTGAAAAGATAAAATTACAGATGCATCTATAAACCAGGTATTAGAAATACATGTAGTTAGATTAATAAAAGAGCACGATAAATCAAGGTCATTGAACAAAATACATCTAACATGTAATGGAGATTGAAGGTTGGTTTAATATGAACAGATGAACAGAAGAATCACAACATTGTGGAAATGGAGCACAAGTTTCACTTAATGGTATCAATTAAGTAACATTACATTTAATTTTCCAAATATAATTTTAACGTTTGTTCTCAATCTAGACATTTTAAAGATGAACATTGATAATTTTCTCATAACATTTTCATTTTGTGATGTTAAAAATTCAATAAATGTAGGGTATTTGGTATTTTCCACAAAAATTTACTCATATGCTGTTTTTTTTTTCTCAATACATTAAATAGCAATAGCAAGGCTTGTGCTCAAGTTACTTACCAAACTAATAGAGAAATAAGTGCCTTTCAAATTTCTCCGTGACAAATTATCTCCAATATTTTAGCCTAATGGTTATCTGTCTCTTACAGATGATGGGATTAGAAGTTGGTCGCTTTTGGAGAAATTGGTGAATACTCACGAGTTATCTAGGAAAGTCGATGGTCCGGCAGTCGATATATAACCAAAATGTGTTAAAATCTGCGTAATAACAATAAACTAGCAAGGAAGTACTTACGAATTACAGAACCGTTGGTACTGAGAAAATCGGACTTTTATGTAGATAGTGTGTTTAATGTTACCTTCTTTTTGTGCCTTCATCGCCTCTCTGGCTTTACGCAGTTCCTCGTTATTCTCTTCATTATCTGGCGGGTTCTCGTCTTCTTGTATGTCAGGTTCTAAAATCTCCGGTTCTTCCATGTCAACAGCCTCCTGTGTTTGTTCTGTGGTGGTCTCAGGCAGTTGCTGGTCATCTAAAAGTGAATCATAAAAGGTGAAAGCAGTGACAATACAGTATTTAGATCCGGCTTCTATTTGTTATGTATGGCTTGTTTTGCAAGAGGCTATTTTACTGAAACTTAAATTATTACATGTTCAATACCTTTATATTGATGTAATTTTTTAATACCTTGTAAATAATAATAATTAAAAAAACACACACAAAAAAACAAAAACAAAAAACTGAAATATATTTCATTCATAAATTTAAATTATCTGTCACATCGTTTATCGAGAGTTACAACGACTGTTAACGGACTTATATTTTTGAATGCTGTAAACTGAAATTAAACATGTTTTATGATTGACACATGTGTCATATTCATGTTTAATACATGTCGGGAGTTTAAATTGTATTTTGTCATTTTCAAATGTTTTTTTTTTCTTTCTTTTCTATAAGATACTATTTAATATTGTTGTAGTGGCGCCATTTATAAACGTAAGCGCTTTATATGCCAATATCTACGACTTATTTACCAAAATGAAGTGACCACTTAATGCTATCTGTGCCAATCCTTACAAACGATTATATAGACACAGAAATAGCTTTGAATACAAAATTGATAAATTTGCAACAAGGAGCAGCGCCATCTGGCGTATCTCATCATGGAATAGTCCTGAAAAAAAATCACAGTATACACGTCAGTTTGGTAAAGGGCCCTACAACGCAAGACTTTCTGAATTCGTTTAAAGACGACATGAAAGCTTTTTGTTCTGAATGGAGTTTGGCATGATTATACTAGATGAAAAGAGGAGTTGAATGTGCTTTCAAACGACAATATTTAAAAATCAAAATTTTCTCTATCTTAAAAAATGCAACAGACCAGCGCATCCCTTTACCAACTCTATGGCGAAAATTCATTTTGGCCTGGCTTTGCCTTCAGAACTTTGATTACTTGGGAAGTTCTTAACATATTTACACTATTAGGAACAACTTACAGTGTTGTTACAATTAAAGTATGATGTGTTCTCGGCAAGGATTTTGGATTATATTTTTTTCTGCAATGGTGTATTTGAATAATTTACATCATGGTGTAATTGGATTTTTTGTCGGCATTGTTGTACATGTATTTGTATTTTTATCTACATTTCATCTGCCGTTCTGGACTTTCTTTAGTAACTCTATTTCTCTCTAATTTATAGCCAAATCATCGTTAATTGGGCCGTTGGTCGCCCCGTACTTACAATCAGAGAGGTTATATTGCCAATCCTTAAAGACCGTTTGACATGACATCATTGTTGTTTTCGGTACTTAGTTTCGCCATTATACAACACACGCATTCTCTTATTTTGGAACCATACGCAATCTTTCATTGAATGGCACAGACGAGTCACATTTACCGTCGTACGGACACATTTGCGGATGTTTCTAAATTCAAAATTCTATCATATCATGTCAAATGTTGAATTCTGCTTAAGCTGGCGAAAGAGGGCGTGGACAGGCACTTTATTTTCAATATTTTCTACTACCGTTCATGAACAAAACAATCAACATGTTCAATTTTGCCATTTTGTATTTCCTTTAGGGATATATTTCTCTCTATTTTGGTGTATTTGATTTTTGTCTGTTCTGTATTTGTGTATTTAGAATTTTATCTGCCTTTATACATTTGTTGTTGTTTTTGTATGATTGTTGTTTTAGGATTTTTATTTCTGCTTGCATTACTGTATTTAAATTGTTACCTGCATTGGTGTATTTTCTTTTGTTGTTTGTTTTGTTGTTGATGTCCGCATTGATGTATTTAGATTTTGATTTTTATCTGCATTTGTGCATCAGGATTTTGCCTGCATTGATGCATTTGGATTTTTGTCTGCATTGATAATTTATGATTTTGGCTGCATTTGTGTAAACGGATTTTTGTTTGTAGTGGTATATAATGCGTATATATCTGCATTAGTATGTTTATATTTTTGTCTGCATTGGTATATTTGTCTTTTTACTTGGATTTTTGACTGTATTAGTGTTTTGCATTGGAAGCAGAGATGTGCTTGAACCAACAGTTATATATCTAACAAGATTTTCTAAGTTCATAATAGTGATCATATTTTACATACTGGCAGTACAGAATACACATTAAAACATGAAACATTCTATTCTAGTAAGCCCTGTGAGTAAACCAATTAATTGACAACAAAGGTTAATGTGTGTATCTAATTTTATCAAATATAGACATCCAAGTCAAAACAGATTTAAAGGAATAACAAAGTATGAATAAAATGATAAAAGTACGTCTTAACTTAAGTATATGTAATCATAATTGACTTTCTAAAATTGTATTTATTATGTAACTCTAAACAACGATGCATATATATAAGGACATAAAACATCATTTTTTCGGTGCTACAATTTACTGTATCTGTAAAAGCTATAAAAGAATCTAAGAACGTAAGAACAGTAAAATGTTTACAACTTGTATCATGCAGTTTGGGGACCTTCTTGTTGAAAATGTGTCAGAGTTAAATCGTATACATAACATGCAAAGTGCATTAACTGGAGTCCATGTATTAGTTTTTGTTTGTTTGTTTGTTTCATTTTACGCCTTTTTCAACAGTATTTCAGTCATATAGGCGGGTAGTTTCCTAACCATCGTTCCTGGAGAGTTACACCAGTACTAGACTACCTTCCTCCGCGCTAAACTACCAAAGCATCTCCCGGGGATCGAACCCACGCCAGAGAGGTAACTGGATTAGAAGTCATCGACTCTAACCCCTCGACCACGGAGGCGGTCCATGTATTAGTTACCTGCACTCCAGAGCATACCCATTGACTGGCTAATTATTTTCTGGGGTTTACTTATTATGATGGCAGAGAAAAGGATAGCGATAGAAATATCATATTCAGATGCTCATTCATTTGTTACTTTTTTCTGGAGTTTCATATTGTTACAACAGGGAACGTGTTTTTATTTTTGCATATGATACAAAAGAGAAAGAAGATTAAAACATTCGGCAATCTGATTGATACTCGGGGGGGGGGAGGGTTATTACATATAATTAAGACAACACAGAACGCAGATAATGCGAAACACAACTGTCTGTTTAAAACAACAATTTAGTTGACAAAATATATATTATTTTCATTATTTTTATCAGTTTTATGTTCTTTCATTTTGATATCAGAACCTTTCATAAGCTTTTCCATTTTTAGAACTATATGCCCTTGTTTGTCTCTTTCAGGCGCGTGGAAGCTTAAAGGTTGGAAATCGTTTTGATCCAAGCAATTGTCTTGCTGTCTAAGTTGGGCACAGAGTGTCTAAGCTTCTCTATCCTGAGTCTGTTTGCCATGACTAGTTGTAGATCCAGCTTATGGTCATAATTAGCTTCTTTTCTTTCTGCTTTCTTCAACGGATCCAGGTCACTTCTTTGACACGTTTCAGTTAGTTCTTTCAAAAAAGAGGTGAGATAAAATTTGTTATGAATAAATAAATGAAATGAATACATTGCTTGCTTGATATATTTAGTAAATCGGTACATTCTGGAAGTATTCAAGTCTTATAGATTTAGATTTTATTATAAAATGCATGTGAGAAATATACCCATACATAAATACAGAAACATTATGAACAGAAAACCATATCACAGCATTGTGCAAATGAAGCACAAGTTTCACATAATGGTATCAACTAAGTAACACTTATTAAACATTTGTTCTTAATTTAGACATCTTTAGATAAACATTGATAAATTAAATCTAATTTTCATTTTGTGATGTTAACAACTTAATAAAATTAGGTCCAAAACATTTATTTATAACTTTTTTTTTTCAAAACGCAATAACCAGGCTTTTGCTCATAAATTATGTATCAGTACTTATGTTTTATTGAAAGTAACATATTAATCAACAGAAACAGTGTTCGTCATCAACCAATCAAATTGATAGGGAAATACGTACCTTTCAAAATTCTCCTGAAAATTATCTCCGATAGTGAGCCTCATGGTCATCTGTCTCTCACTGCTGATTCAGATATCAGATGGAATTAGTAGTTGGTCGCTTGTGCAGATTGGTGATTATCCGGGAGTTATCTACGAAAGTCGATTAGATGGACCGGCAGTCGGGATATAACCAGAATGTGTTAAAATCGACGAAAAAAAAACAATCAAACCAACAGGAAATATCTAACGAATTCGAGGACCGTTGCCACTGAAAAAACGACTTGCGAGCGCAATTTGGGAGTTCTTTTGTTTTAACAGAAGCAAAGAAGACGACATTTGTCTTATTTTAAGTTTCAGATAATTATTTTTGATGTCTGTAGATTGTGTATTTTATGTTACCTTCGTTAAGTGCAGCAAGCATTTCATGTTAAACTATGCTTAAAGCAGCAAGCCTCTAGATAATAATATTTCAAAATCTCTCTTCTAAATCATTATATAGTTGAAAGGAGTAGAAATAAAACTATAAAATGTTAATATTTTAACAGACAGTTCGCATTTCGGCCAACGGAATATACATTCTTTTATTAAACTACGAATTTTTTTTTCATCTGTTTTTTTCCTAATTCTAGGTGATGGTACATGACAATATGACGACCATTGATTCGGAACGCCCGGAACCAACATAGAGGAAATGGAATAAACTGCTTTGGTTTTGATATTTGTCGCAATTTGCGGCCCTTAAAGTTATAATTGATTAATTAAATTTAATGCATGATGACCAGTATATCGATTTAAATTTTAGTTTTAAATAAGATTAGAGCCAACACATTAACGGACATTGATATAAGATCCCGGGAGCACCGGATCCCGGGATTTTTCCGAAACGGTTGTAATGCGTGACCATGTTAAATAAATTACCTCTCAATTTTATACTGGCTACTGCTACACGGTTATTAACGCTTCAGACAAGCTTCTTTTTTTAATTATGATATCAGTTATAATGGATGTACACATTAAAACTAAGCTGGGACTTAAAATACCTTATCTGTTGTCCCAAGCTGATTAAAATCAGCTCCTAAATAACGCAACGCATTAGGATCTGACGATCAGCAATGAGTTGTCACCGTCTCGTATATTTTTAACAGCCAGTTATCGGCGAGCTTTCATAATTTTGGAAGCGATGCGGTTTCTATTTTAAACCGCTGAAAAATAAATATTGAGTAGGTAATTTGACGATTTCGAGAAGAAACATGGGGTTGTGCGTAAAGCCGGCAGGTAAACTGGCAAAACAATATTGACCATTAAAAATTGAGTCTATTACTTCCAGCTTATTTGTTTCACATAACTTCAAATATTGTTTTTCTAACAAAAATCAACACAATGTTTTACTTCTATTGACAACGATATTTTGATATTTAATCTAATGCTCACCTAAAGGACGGTTTGATTGCATTGCTAAAAACATGCTTTCTCGGGAAATCCGAATCACAATGAAGGCGAAACAAAAACGGTGGAAATCAGATTTACAAGTAAGAAGTACGTAGATCTGAGCTTTAGATTGATTGCTTTCGTTGTAGAAATAACTTAGTAACTAGTTTATTTGAAATATTATTTTTTTTATTTTATCATGTGAAGGCGAGTGTATTTAAGCGGGTGCACGGAGGCGTGGACGAAAACTTGTACTTACCAGTACCGTTCATGACAAGAATAAAATGGACCGAGCCTTCAACATTTTCAATTTTGCCGTTTTGGACTTTCTTCCGGTATTCTATATTCTCTCTTGTTTAAGTGTGTTTAAATTTTTATTTTTTTGTCTGCGTATTTTGATTTTTATCTAGTATTTAAATCATATTTTACATGCAGGGAGTACAGATTACACATTAAAACTGCAGACATTCTACTATAGCGAGCTTTTATTAGACTTTACTAATAGACAGGCAATGAATTGACAACAAACGTCAATGTGTGTGTATCTAATTTTATCAAATACAGACGTCTAATTCCAAACAGATTTAGAGAAATAACAAAGTATGAATGAAATGGTAATAAATAATTGTTTTAATTTATATGAATGATTGCAGAAGAAATGTCACATTTACGTGACCTTGAACAAAATAAAAACACAAATAAGTGCTGAAACAATTTATGAATCGGATGTTTTACATTATCAGTAAAGTATGTCTTAAATTATTCGAAATCTTCACAACTTATTAAACAGATTTTCAATTCATATGTGTAAACATTTGTTAGAGAGTACTGGTATCATAGACAGAATGAAGCATCTGTAACCGATACAGAACTTGTCAGTTGATTTTGTAGACAACTAATTACCTTAATGATGAAGGAAACTTCCTTGTTGTTTACATGTACACAGAATAATAATGCTGATTCACCACTACCGTGATACTATACTTTTGATGGAAACATCACCACTGCTTTTATATTTTGCGACTATATCTAATAGATCAAAGGCAACGTTTACTTCGAAGTGTATATAAACAAAATGTAATGTGATCTGAACGATCTGTATTGCTAAATTCAAATTCTTTACTGGTAGTGTATTGATTTGCTAGCTGTACTTAATAAACAGTAACATTGTTGAAAGTTGACAAGTTATGCTTCATAGCAATATTTGTGTTTCCTTTAATTATTTATTCATATTTACAATAGGCTATAATACAGTGTATTGTGTTACGGACAAGATAAATTCATATTGTAATAGTTTTATACAACATCTGCAAGTATTGTGCTGTTTTTTTAGTGTCATACACATTGCCAATGTTAAAAAACAACACTTTAATCAGTACAAAAATATAAAAACTTACAAAAATAAGGTCATCCATATCCATTGACATACATTTGGTAAAGTAGAGACATACAAAAAACGATCACATATTTACGGACGAAATAGATACATATGTTTCTTGTACAAACTAAACAAATGAATTGGAGAGATTGTCATAAAAAATCAGGAATCATAATTTTTAAATAGTTTTTCTATTCACATTAATAACTTTTAACTCTAAACACATCGCATGTAGCAAAAATGACAAAATCAAATTAAAAACAGTTGTTTAGAGTGTCAAAAAGTCATTGCGTTAGATCAATGTAGAAAATGTAAAGCCCTGACTTCAAATGTTATCATCTCTGCTGTAGATTAATGTGACCTCAATAGATCCACAAATAACATATTTGAAGTATTGACGACTGTAAAAGATATGTGCCTATCTTTTCCGATTGCTTCGATTAGTTTTTGGTCGTTCTTGTTTTTGCGGCGGTCTGCTAATAATGCCCGTCCCCGACCCGCCTGTAGATTCTATTTCTTCAATCATACCCAGGGACTAAAATAAATAAATGCATAGTGTTAAAAAAAATATTTGATGGGCATGTTTGTTTGATGTTTCATATTTCTTTACATTAACAAATATACTGTGTTAACTTGCATAATTATTCTTGTTTTCTGTATCAAAAGTAAACAAAACAACAATAATACTGCACTATGTAAATACAAATGACTTGTTGAGGCTTGATATATTCAATCATTATTAACTTTCTAAAACAATGTTATTTCATCTTGAAAACGATGCATAAATAATGAATTGTGCGACATAAATCATCAATTTTCGGTGCTACAATTTACTGTATCTATATAAAAGGATTTAGGAACGTTATTAGAACTGTCAATTATGCACAGCTTACAATTATAACAACACTGTACATGAATAATGCAAAGCATGCCGTGGGACGTTCATTTGATTACAACAAAAATATTTACAATGACGACATACAAAAGCAGTTCAAGTGCCAGCAGGTGCGCCAGTACGACGTACACTATCAAATTACCTGTGCTTTACGTCTATGCACTTTTTAATTTAGCTTTTCTTACAGCAGCATCGGCTGATTTTATTTCTACCTCTTTAAATTTAGCAGATATTCTAGCGGTTTTCTTTTCGTTATTTTGATCAGCTTTATTTTCTTTCTTTTTATATTTTTTGATATCAGAAACTTTTATACGCCTTTTCCTTCTTTTAGAAGTATGACATTCTTTGTCTCTTTCAGGCGCGTGGAAGGTTTTAGCTCTTTCTTGAGTAATAGGATAGATTCTTCTTCCAGTTGTAATTTCAACTAACAGCTTTAACTGATTTACATCATCGTCGTCTTCATCTACTTCACTTGTACAATTACTGCCAAATCCGCTAGTTACACTTAACATTTCAATATCAACTTGTGTGGCCATATCGGCCATACGTTTTACACAATCCGAACATAAAATACTATTTCTATCATCATCCGCTAGAATAAAGGCTACTTCCCGAATAAAGTCATGCAGCTTGTTAAAGAATAGCATAATTCATTTAATAATATCCTGAATTTTCTATTTTTGAAATCTACACTGTACATTTTTGAGTAATGATATAAGACATGGGCATACCGTAAATTCTTAAGCAAATAAAACACGACTTTTATCTATCAAATTGAGACGGGCTCTTGAACAATTAAGGATCTTCATTTTAAAATGCATTTAAATAAGAAAACTTGTACTTCAGTAGTATGTTAGTTTTTGTTTTTAATGGAGGACTAAATCGAGTTTTAAGAGAATCCAATTTCTTGTTTGTCAGAAAAAATAAAGTATGTGCATCGATTGTACATTTCAGTGATTTTATAGGAATAATCAAAGGCATCGACTGAAGTTATTTTGTTCCAGTATGCAATCTAAGTAAAAGTCATTAAATGGTGTTCTATGGTAGTACATTTATAAGAATTCTAAGAAAGAAAAAGTAAAAACTCATCTATAAACTAGCTATAAGAAATATTTAGATTAATATAAGAGCACGAAAAAAAGGACATTGGTAACTTAAAATTAAAAACATAAAAAGAACATATCTATGAAATAAAAATCTCTCACCCATCCAAAAAATGTAGCAGCCCCAGCACTGACGTCACGAATCTGTGACATTGAATAATTCTCTATCATATGTTTAGCAGTTTGTGCGACAGCTAGACTACAGTCTTTGGGGTCAAAAGATGATATACGCCTCATCAAAGATTCCCGTCCAGTCTTACCCACAAGTGCTTGACATGTGCGCCATTGCTGAAATTATTCCGGTGAAACAAAAGTAATTGTAATTGTAACTAAATTTTTTTAGCTTGAACAATCTATAACATAACTTATCTTTTAACTTTACGGGCGTCATATAGAACTACTTGAATACTTGCATCTTTTAAACACTTTACCAATCGAATCGGCAGGCGACGTACTTATAGTTTAGACACTTTTCCGATCGATACCATCATAACCGTTTTGCGAATGGAAATCTAATTGAAACATATTTCTCATATATCTATTTCTTGAAATACATAAATGCCTTTTCTTTAATTTTGTTTTATTACATATCAAATGCTTATACTTATCAAAGTCATATTTACACTCATCTCATTGTTCTAAACTTTGTTTTAGGTAATTGGTTTATCTTAACCAATGCAGAGACCCACTGGTAGACATAAAAGACTTTAAACAATAAACTATTTGTCTTACCCGAACTTCTTTAGGAGTGTTTCCGAGCAGTATGAAAGTTGCCATCATTGATTGATGAACGCCATCTGGCGGATTAGAATAAGTTTTGATCTCAGCGATTGTCTTGCTGTCTAAGTTGAGCACAGAATGTCTCAGCTTTTCTATCCTCTCCAGCTGATCTCTGAGTCTGTTTGCCAGAGCCAGTTGTAAATCCAGCTGATGGTCGTAATTCACCTCTTTTGCTCGTGCAATAGCTTTCTTTAACGAATCCAGGTCGCGTTTTTGACACGCTTGAGTTAGTTCTTTAAAAAGAGGTGAGATAAAAAAAATTATTATGAAAAAATAAATGAAATTTCCGGCTTGATTTATTTAGTTAGTCAGGCATATTCTGGAAGTATTCTATAGATTTTTAATACTATTCGATTTAGATCTTATTAAAAAATACTTGTGAGCAATACATACATACAAAAACATTAAAACAAGGTAATTGTACATATACAACATATATTTAACATGTAAGGAGACTGAAATTTGGTTAAAAATGAACAGAATAACCATATTACAGCCTTGCGTAAATGAGCACAAGTTTCACATAAAGGTCTCAATTATGTAACTTTCCAAACATAATTAACAATATGAAAAAACATAATTAACAATATGAAAAACATGATCAACAACGAAAGGTGGCATTCAACAAACGCATTCCCTAATACAGGGCCACCGGCAGGGAGCTTAGCAGGACACCAAACAGGACAGAACACAGGGGAAAATAACAACAAAAACGGACAAGATGTCATTATAAATTGTTCCAATAGGAAATCATAGAAACCGACAAGGTAATTAAAAATGAAATTTAATTAGAAGACCTACAAAAGGTTATGGTGTAGGGAATGTTTTCAACATTTGTTCTAAATTTAGACATTTTTATATAACCAGTGATAATGTTCTTATAACATTTTCATTTTGTGATAATAACGATTCAATAAATTTATGTATTTTTGATCTTCTCCAAAAATATTCATTTAAAAGCCGCTTTCTTTAAACATTTCACATGTAATTTGTTACTGTGCATGTATAATTTAAAGATGTGCAATAACCATAGATTATGTACCAGTACTTATGTTTTTATTGAAAGTACCCCCTAGTGGCTGAGGGGTTGCATTATAAGGTTGAGACATCAGAATTGCAGTCACGGTTTATCCACGAGTTATTGTAAAACGCGACTAAATGGGTTCGACTTACAGAAATCAATTTATCTCATAGCTCCATCAAACAGGTGATTAGGTTTTGACCCCTGGTGTTCCGTTACACTTAAAGTTTGCCAAAATCATCTTTCCTGTTTTGGAGACATATGACTTAAATTGTGTTGTTGGTGCGCCGTTAAGCCAAACAAAATAAACAAAACAAAAACTGTCAACTCAACAGAAACAGTGGTCAACCAAACTGATTGGGAAATACGTGCCTTTCAAATTTCTCTGTGACAAATGATCTCCGACATTGAGCATAATGGTTATCTGTGTCTTACAGATGATTCATATATCAGACGGGTTAAGTAGCCGGCCGCTTGTGGAGAAATTGGTGATTATTCAGGCGATATCTATGAAAGTCGATTAGGCGAACCGATCGCCGAGATATCATATATGCAAAATGTGTTAAAATCGGCGTTAAAAACAATCAAACAAACAAGAAACAACTGACGAATTCGATGTCCGTTGCTAATGAGAAAATCGAACTTGGAGTGCAGTTTCAAATGTTCTTTTGTTGTTACAGAAACAAAAAAGTTCTTATTTGAAGTTATAGGTTATTAATATTGATGTCTGACATTAAAAGTTGTATGTAGATTGTGTGTTTTATGTTACCTTCTTTAGCATCTAGTGCAGCAAGCGTCTTTCTAGCTTTAAGCAGAGCCTCGTCATCATACGGCGGGTTTAGTTTCTCGTATGCTTGTATGTAACGTTCTAACATCTCTGGGTCCTTCATGTCAATAGCCTTCTGTATTTGACGTCTGGTCGCACGCCGTTGCTCCTCTACAAGTAAATCATAACAAGTGAAAGCACTGGCAACTAGCCTATATTTGTATAAATAGATTGTTTCGCATATACATGTAGCTATTTTACTTAAATAAAACGCGTTCAATACCTTTATATTGACGTAACATTTTAATACCTTTTACATAATAATAATAATAATAATAATAATAATAATAATAATAATAATAATAATTATATAATAATAATAATAAAACACGTAATGTTTCATCCATAAATTAGTTTCTGTCACAGTGACTCTCAATTAGTGCTAGAAAGTATTGAACATTGTCACGACATTTAACAAACTTATATATTCATTAATGATCAACATTATTTTTTTGGCCAATCACATTGTAGTATTTTTCAAATTTCTGCTAAGTCTAACTTTGGATAATGTGTACTAACTAAATAAAATTTACTTAATCTGTTGTCTAACCAGTCTAACAAATTGCATTATATTAGGGAGGAGTCTAAGCTCTGAATTGTAAAATATCTAGGTTAGCGAAACATTGCCAGCGTAAAAAAAATTAGGCGAGGTCAAGTGTTCCTAAATATGTTACAATCAATTAATTTATTACACAGATAATACATGTGGGGCATGCAGAGACAAACGATTACATAGTAACTTTTTTATATCCTTTTAACTCTAAGAAAAATGTCTGTTATAAATTGCTGACTGTTTTAAACTTTATAGTTTCTAGAAAAAGTAACCAAAACATTATTTTCTTTCACTTGATAGAAATGAACTGCATTAACAATCCTTTGATATCAAGAAAAACAATGATTACATTTTTTGGCTGGAAAACTCATTGAAAATGGACCCCCCCTCCACACTGAAAAAAAGAACTGTTTTTCAAATGAGCAAATCAATAGGGATTTAAAATGTTAGTGAATAATTTGAAGCTAATAACGAATTTGTATAGATCTCTGCACATGCGTATATTGCACTTTAGCGCTCTTCGAAACTTAGCTCCGCCCACTTGCGTTTTATAATATAAAACGTCCAGTTTATATAAAATCTGTTCTATTAAGATTTGAAACCTGAAAATTTGAAAAATCCTCGGCGGTGATTGGCTTAAAAAAATTGGCGAGCACTAACTTTGGATAATGTGTACTAACTAAATAAAATTTACTTAATCTGTTGTCTAACCAGTCTAACAAATTGCATTATATTAGGGCGGAGTCTAAGCTCTGAATTGTAAAATATCTAGGTTAGCGAAACATTGCCAGCGTAAAAAAAATTAGGCGAGGTCAAGTGTTCCTAAATATGTTACAATCAATTAATTTATTACACAGATAATACATGTGGGGCATGCAGAGACAAACGATTACATAGTAACTTTTTTATATCCTTTTAACTCTAAGAAAAATGTCTGTTATAAATTGCTGACTGTTTTAAACTTTATATTTTCTAGAAAAAGTAACCGAAACATTATTTTCTTTCACTTGATAAGAATGAACTGCATTAACAATCCTTGATATCAAGAATACAATGATTACATTTTTTGGCTGGAAAACTCATTGAAAATGGACCCCCTCCACACTGAAAAAAGAACTGTTTTTCAAATGAGCAAATCAATAGGGATTTAAAATGTTAGTGAATAATTTGAAGCTAATAACGAATTTGTATCAATTAATAATCTCTAATGTATTTGTCTCACATTTTCCATTTATTATAAAAGGATGGACTCATTTCATTAACTCCATTGTTTTTACCTAATTGCATCCCTCATTATTTTTTCCAGATATTTTATAGAAACATGGTAGTCTTACTGTAGATAAAGGTAATAATTCTGTGACATTTCAGTAAAAAATGTGCCTGATTATATGTTGAAAGGGCCATTTATTTAGCTTATCTAAATTTGACATGTTAGAAACTTGACAAGGTGTAGACATCTTGTAGAGCGAAAGGGCGGAGCTATCGGTGTTTTAGAGAAATGCCTTGTTTTTGGTTGAAAAAAATAATGTTGATCATTAAATAGGTTAATGTTTAATAATACGCATTAACAAAAATAATTGGTCGCCTGCCTGCGGCAGGCTTGACCAATTATTTTTGTTAATACGCATTATTAAACACTAACCTATACTTAAATTTTGATGTTTTTATGAGCGGTATCATTTTGACATATAGATTCTTTATTTTTGAAAGATTATTTTATTTTGACGAATTAGTAAAAATGTAATAATAATATCTTTACAGTATAGCATCTTACAGATGTCAACGTTTTATTACTGTTGTTGTTGTAGCAGTAAAAGTAGTTGTAAAATAGTTATACAATAAGGTTATAAAAAACATAGACTTCTATTGGAAATAAATCAGGTTAATGTGAAATATGATCAATAAATGCATTGTTCTAAAAAGCCATACATTTACTTCAAGTGATACCTGTTTAAACCAACTGTTAAAACCACCATTGTAATGTTTTATTAAAACGGTTTCTTTGAATGACATGAAAATACAAATTCATCCTGCAGCATTAATAATGCATGTTTTTTGTTTGTTTTGTTTTCCTTAATTTGCAACCTGCCGTTTACCTTTAGTAACATACAATCAAGTAAAAGTCAATATATATGACTATCTATGTCAGGTCGACATTTCATTGCATATCGGAACCGATACGAGTGATTAAAATAACGAGTCGTTATTCGTTTGAAGATTCATTTATATAATTATTTTAGTAATTGATTTTATAAGTAGCCAATGTCATCAACGAAAGCTTTGAAGTTTTTGTTTAGATATTGAAAAACAATATTTCTATACTGACTATTATAAATATACTTGGTTTGTTTGATTTGTTTTACATCACACCGACACAGTACAGGTCATATGGGGCGTTCCAGCTTTACTGGTAGTGGAAGACCTCAGGTGGCTTTCCGTGCATCATTTCAGGCACGAACGGGCTCCTGAGTAGAACCACTGATGTTCCGATATATTCTACGACCTATATATGCATTTCAACAATCGAGACAGAATAGCATTGAACTAAAAGAAAGCGCATGCATTTTACATTTTGAGATAATAAAAAGTACTCTGAAGCATATGACGTGTTTTAAAAAAAATGTAAATTATGTAGCAGAATTAAACAGGTAAACAAATTATAGTTATATAATATGTGATACGTCTATTAAAGTAGGGGATTGTCTTGCCAGTCAACCATGTACATACGGTGTTGATAAAGTTGGAAAAAATGCAAACTAGTGAATAGAGTAATAAATATAAAGCAGCGTAAATAAGCATGTCAAAATTAAGAACATGTTATCCTAACAAGTCTTTTACCAACAAAATGGTGTAAGCCTTAGAATTTCAACAGAAATAGACAGGATGTCAATGTATATTGAGATATACATTGTATTGTTCCTAGTTGAGTGTACAATTTAATAATGCCTAAATTAAGACGGTGATAAAGAATCAATTTTAACCTATTAAAATTTAAGCAAGCAATAAAGGCAAATTTGAACACTTCTTAGAAATGTTTACTTACTTCTGAAACGTACTATTATAAGCCTGACTTGAAAGTTGATTAAAGATCGTTTATTGTTTAAATAACTATTTGAAGATGATAGAATTGAATTAAGTTAAACAAAAACAAGCAAATTTGGTAACTGTCTGAATTATTCATGCCTAACTAATGTGAGATCTGCATTTACAATATAAACAATATCCCTTTATATAGACTTTTTTAAATTCTTACACCACCGTATACTTCAAAGTTAATTCTGGACCTTATTACATTATAAATAATCTCACATCTATCTTAAATCATTCGTAGTTTTTTTAAGTGAGCTCATTTAATAAACATCAAAACTTCCGTCAATTTGGCAATGATAAATATTATTTTTAAAGTTAGTATATAATGAAAGAGAAAGAAACTGGTCGATTACCTGCTTACACAGTACAACATTCAATATTCAAATACTGCAAGGTTTTCACAACAACAACAACAACTGTTGCACTATAACTTTATTGAATATGTTGCATCTAATTCTTTGGGTAACATGTTAGTGATTAAGCGTTTCGACTGAGGACACTTAATTGTTGCAGTTTTTATATTTAAAAGACTGAATGAAAAAATTTTAATTGAATTTGTTTAAACTGAGCAGAACCATAGAATATAATAAAAGAAACGTGTTAAGTACATCACTTTCTATAAATATCGTGTGTTTCACATCATGATTTTTGAATGAGATCTCAATAAAAAACTAATTGTAGGTTATCTGGAAAAAACTTCACATCGGACATTCTAAAAACAGACATTTTGAAAGACTAATAAACACAAGAATTTGTAACAGAGTTACCAACGTCCCCCGCCTCGGGGAAGTTTTATATGAATCATAAAATTTTGCTATTTCAAAAGATTTAGTTCTGGATTTCAGGACTTTCAGTCCAAAATTATGATCAATGCTAGATCTGCAAATGCAACAATAAATTTATTAAAGAAATACTAGTAAAATGAAACACGGAATTTAAAATTCTATCATGTTAACCTTTGACCTCTAAGTGTGACCTTGACCTTGGAGGTCTTATTAATATAACTATTTGTGCCAAGTATTTTCAAAATCCCTTGAATTATGTAGAAGTTATAGATCAGACACAAAATATACCCCATAACACACTATGTCAATCTTTGACCTCTAAGTGTGACCTTGGAGGTAAGGACCCATGTTTTGCGCCTGACATATCATATTATTATTGTGATTATTTGTGCAAAGTATTTTTAAAGACTGGACACAAAATATACCCTTTAACAGAATATGCAAATCTTTGACCTCTACTTGTGACCTTCACCTTGGAGGTAGGGACACATGTGTTACGCATGACATATCATCTTATCATTGTGACTATTTGTGCCAAGTATTTTCAAAATCCCTTGATCTATGAAGAAGTTATAGACAGGACACAAAATAAACCATATAACAGACTCTCTTAAACTTTGACCTCTAAGTGTGACCTTGACCTTAGAGGTAGGGGTGCAGGTTTTGTACCTAACATATTGTCTTATTATTGTGACTATTTGTGCCTAGTTATTTCAAAATCCTGAAGAAGTACAAAATATACCCTAAAACAGACTATGTTAACTTCTGACCTCTAAGTGTGACCTTGAACCTGGAGGTAGGGATGCAGGTGTTGCGCATGACACATTGTGACTATTTGTGGCAAGTATTTACAAAATCCTATCATCAATAAAAAAGATATGGACCGCTGTAATAGACTATGATAATCTTTGACCTTCAAATGTAACCTTGACCTTGGAGGTAGGTGACCGGTTGTTGCGCATGACACATCGTCTCACTATTGTTACTATTTGTGGCAAGTATTTACAAAATCCTTCGATCTATAAAAAAGTTATGGACCGGACACGAAATATACCCTGTTATAGACTATGTTAATCTTTGACCTCCAAGTGTGACCTTGACCTTGCAGGTAGGTGACCGGTTGTTGCGCATGACACATCGTCTCACTATTGTTACAATTTGTTGCAAGTATTTACAAAATCCTTCGATCTATAAAAAAAGTTATGGACCGGACACGAAATATACCCTGTAATAGACTATGTTAATCTTTGACCTCCAAGCGTGACCTTGATCTTGGAGGTAGGTGACCGGTTGTTGCGCATGACACATCGTCTCATTATTGTGAACAATTGTGGCAAGTATTTACAAAATTCCTTCAAAGATAAGAAAGTTACGGACCGGACACGACATATATCATCAAATAGACAATGTTGACCTTGAATGAGCAAGTGCGACCTTGACCTTGGAGTTAGGGGTCTGATTGTTGCGCATGACACATCGTCTTATTATAACAAACATTTGTGCCAAGTTATTTCAGATTCCTTTGATAAATGACAAAGTTATGGACCGGACGCGAAAGTGTGACGGACGGACAGACGGACAGACAGACGGACGGAGCCTATTACTATATCCCCCTTTTTTCTTCGAAAAGGCGGGGGACAATAACAGTTTATGGAGCATTTTCTGGTTTACAGTGAGCATATAGGTTCTGTATAGCTAAGGTATAGCAATGTCATCACAAATAACTTTCTGTAGCATTTATATGTACCTTCTAATCTCCTCTTCTTGTCTTCATCCGTCTCATTGTTATCAGATTTATCTTGAGTGAAATCTTCTTCCTCCTCCTCCATGATAGGTTGTTGAGCTCCAAGATTCTGCATTAACATCTTCGTGTTGTCTTCATACAACTCTCCTGTAATACAAATATGTTTGTTCGTGTTTTGCTGAAGAATTCTTGGCTATTTTTGTAAAACCTTTCTAAGACAAGCTGTATTATGCTTGTCCATATGTTCCTGCATATTAACATACTATTCTGACCTTGAACATATTCTATTTTATAAAATAATACTTTTATATTTTACTTTGCTATAATCTGTAGGTAAGATTCGGTTGTTACGTTTAAAAAATAAATTCAAGTTATTTTATAAATAACTGATTAAAAGTACTGGAAATGTTACTGTCAACTGTTTTAAACACGTTATCGACATGATGAAAACAGACTGGTCTGTTACTTACTTAGTTCACTTGTTACGTGCTATTGATCAGAACAAAAAAATATTCACAACTTAACTATATATTACGTATAAGAATTCAGGAGAGACCTTTTTATGACGGTGAAACTGTCTAACATAACATTAAAATGATTTAAAACGCTACTTCATAATTAAAATAAACTACCTATTTCTGAATGGTCTGATGTACCCACGTTCTTAAATAATTAATTACTGTTGGCATAAACTTACCTGGCGGACGCCTATTAATCTGATACTTGGCAATATTTCGCAGGATAGTTTTCTTTTCTCTGTCGTACAGGTTCATCTGATATTCACCAAACTCCGGAAGTCTTGCTCGGATCAGTTGAATACCATCCTGTTCAATAATATCTACCTGGTGAGCGTTCGGTGGGTCGTTTGCATTTCTTCTATGTAGTGACGCACAAACGTCATCAAAACCAGGCGGTATAGGTATTAAAACTTCATTATCAGAGGTCTGAACAGTTTCAATAGGCACGTGAGTTTGCACGTGCTTGTTTTGCTGCCTTGTGTCAAGTTCATTTGCGTCCAGTTTACGACCTTCTGAATCCACAAGATAAGAATGAATATTGTATATTCTGTCTGAGCTATTCTTAGAGCAGGCAAACACATTCAGTGAATATTCGCCTACTTCTGGCATATCAAGGTCAAATACCCACTTGCCGTTTTCTTCCTTTGATGAAACTAGCATTCTCTTACAAGCTAACTCATCGCTACTATGTAACTCTGTCATCATTTGTAATCCGCTTCTTGCTTGGAATTCCAGCCTTAATCTGCCATTTATAGCGGTCAAACGTCCACCTTTATGACTCAATGCTTTAGCGCCCAAAGCTTCTGCTGCCGGTTTTTGTCCAAGTGATCCGTCACTCACATTCGGGAACGGCAAATTGTTGACATTTTTACCCTCACTTTTTATCAAGTAATTCAAAACGTTCGGAGCGACTCCCTCTTTGCCAGCGTCGTCTGCGTACAATTTCAGGGCGTACTCTCCTCCTTGGGGTAGACGGATATTTACAACAGCTTCCCCATTCTCAAGCCTTGTTACAGCGTAATTACTTAAAGTAGCCTCGTCGATCAGAGCGTGTTTTAGCATTTGATGAAGCTGGATATTCTTTTCAGCTGCTAGCCGAATTTCCACAGAACCGTCTTGTGTGACAATGATAGCGCCATCATGCGTAATAGGCTTGAGGCCGGCCTCCTTTGCGTTTGCTCCAGGACCCCAGCCGATAGGTGGCACATCCGGTAAAGGTAAACAATTTTTCTTTGCTTCATTGCACTGAATAACATACGTACATGCCAAGTCAAATATATCGGACTCAGTTATGTCGAGTCCAAATATGTCCATTTTGAATTTCCCTGTAATAGGAAACCTGAGCGTAAACCTTAACAAATTTGCTGTGTGCTCAAACATCACAAATCTGTCCAATAAAATATCCTCCTCTTGTGTTTTCGCTTTTTGTCCTTGATATAACATGTATTTGAAACGCGAATTTTCGCTTTGCTTAACTGGTAGTGAAAATACCAGTTCTATTTCACCATCTTTTGAAGTTAACATACATTTATCGTGGCTGTTTGGCATGAGTTTCATACCCAGGTAGTGGAAACGTTCTCTGATGTACACGTGCTCTTCATACTCTTTTAGAGTGGCGGGACTGTCTAAAAGCTGCCACTGCATCTCATCAGGAAAGTGGGTCCATACAAGTTTATCCGGGTCAGGGAGAAAGTAGAACTCGTTTATTCTGTGTTGAGTGGTACCCTCTGAAGATTCCTCGTCCTCCTGAATGTGTATAAATCTTAACAGGTGAATTTTACTAAAACAAGTCTTTGAAGGAATCGATTAAATTACTAGGAAATTACAAAATGTAATTAGATTGACCAACTCAAGTTCTAATTATCTTTTTATGTCTAATATTGTAAATGACTAAACTTGAGTTGATCTGATTGCTTTAATTTAATACTTTAAGGGTAAATTTATGTTCTTCGAAATAAACATTTGTATTTGTGCAAAATATATGTGACTAGCGTTTGCATTAAAGTTCGAAAATAAATCAAGTGTAATAAAAACTATGTACTTGCACTTATATATAGCTGTTTATGGAGTAAAATGAATGCTTGTGAATTACAGACTGATAATAGAAATGTTCCATCATAACCTTTTCTATAGAAAATTATAAGTCAAATTTACAACGTTTCGATAATTAGCAGAATGAAGATTTGTGTAGTTCTCGGTTAAAGGAAAAACGTTATTATTGCATGTTAATGATCAATGAGTGTTCAGATACTCTGGACATGAAGTATTTACTATTAAAAGATAAGTTTAAAACGCTGGAGATAATTCGTCAATGAAGTAAGCCACTTAAAGTCGTTGCTTCTTCTCAATGAATTTGTGCAAAGTCATTAATGTTCACACACTGATTTAATTTAATACATGTTGTAGATACGGTACATATATGACTCGCGAACGAATGATGCACTGATGAACACCAATATATCACTTCAAATAAGACAAAAATAGACAAATAATACGGACGACATAAGTCAATATAATTAGTACAAAGTAAACACTATTTTAATTTAATTGGTCGTTTGCATTCATGTTCATTTTTTCCATTTTACTGTACAAAGGTGAGAAATTTTGGCTATTTGTGAATGACAGTTTAATTGAATAATATTGGGGAAACTATTTAGAAAATTTTTAATACGGTGACGTTTTATTTCGTCTCGCTGTTACGAACAAAGAAAGTAATCATAATTAAAATTGCTAAAAATAGATAGATTTTTTCAAAAAAATAAAAACATTTGTAAAGCGTAATTTAAATTTAATGCGGCCATGGTCAGTATGAAAATCACCAATTGTCACGATTTCACTTTTGTGTGAAATAAATTACAGTATACTTCCTTTTGGTAAATTCAACGCCATTTAGCAATGGCTGTAAATGTACCTACCTGTGTAACATTCCCGTCTGAGTCTACAAGAGTCCATTCTCCCGATTTTCTGCCTACCACACAGGCGGACGCCCAGAAAGCATCAAGGAAGCGCCAGTCGTCATTGACGTAGACAGCGTTCCATTGGGCTCCCATACTTTTACGGTCACATCGGCTTCCTATCTCATAAGCAGCACTTTTGTTCATACCACTGATGATGACACATGGTATACCAGCCATCCTGTATCAAACAACAAATCAATGTTACTGTCAAACACAACTTGTTCTCTTATTCGCTAAAAGCACACCATGTAACTCTTTAACTTTCCATACCTATATTGTCCTAGGTGAAGAAATTGATAATGTTTATATAGCAGAAATGTTGCTTTTCAGATATTTCAAATTCTTTCAGAAGTTTTCAAGAAAATAAAAATGTATTTACAGTTTTATATTCAATTGCAATCATGTTTTAATAAGAATTATATCATGTGAAAAGTTGTGACATGATAAGACTTAATTGGTCAACTTACTGGCATAATCCTGATATAAGATGGGCATGGTTACCCATGTTGCATTGTATCTTTGTGAAATATTCAAGTGGTGAATGTGTCGGAGGAACGCCGTCAACCTTTAGGTTGTACACGTCAATTGACGTCACCCAAAGAAATATAGCACGCACCTTGCACATATCGTCCCATCGGTCATTACTTCTTGCAAGATACTTAATTAATTCGTTGAAATTTCCAACAAGAAGTTTAGGAGGTGCCTGAAAATATGAATGTTAAATAGAGCAGCGACCTAATGAAGTTATTTTATAACTCGCTTTCATTTTTTACATAAAAGGTAAAAAATGAGACAATAAAACAAAAACATATAATTCAAAGAGCGGGCGTTTAATTTATCAAAAACTTCTAAAGAACAAAAGATATTCAAACAGCGGGTGTTATAATGCATTATCAACATCTAAAATACAAGATTTACATTGTGATTAAGTAAGATTTGCAGAGTAGATAAAAGATAGACACATTAGTTATATTTGGAGTCATTTGTTATCATGTTTATCAGAGATACATTTCTTAATATCAGCACGTATACTTACATTTAAAACATAGTCGTCAACTTCTTTGTATCTCTCTATCGTAAATATGTCTTTTTTCAATGTTCTTGGCGGTCGGGGTGGTGGTATCTGGGACCGATGGTAGTTTGGGGGATCCCCGGGTTGCGTTGTCCGTGAACCCTAGAAAAAAATTGACGTTCTGAAGTGTTTACATTCGAAAACGATAGATATTGTCAATGTTTGTTTTTCATTTATTATCAAAACAAATTGTATTGATATCATAATACGGATATATATCTATAATTATTGGACGGTTTGACGTACAGCAGCTGACGTCATTATAACACTTAAATATTGATAAGCGATACTATTAAAAGCTTTTTATTCACAAAAACAAGTTTTTTTTTAATAATACAAATAGAAAATAAAATAGAAATGTCTATAATTTATGTCGTTGGAAATATCATCTGTACTTTAAGTAAAAGTACGAAATGGTACTGCTTACAAGAATAAAAAAATCAAACTTGACAGGAAAATTTTCCCGACTCCTTATAAAGTAAAGTGCAACTTTTCCCTGCATATCTCAACACAACTGCACTCATGTAATTCTAATCTACAAACGTTTTATTTTGCTCTTTTTTTTACAAGTCAATCATAGTACTGTGCTTAAATAGAATAAGATCGTTTTTTGGTGATTTCAGTTTATACGAAGCTTTTAACCATTTTAATTTTTATCAGACGTGTAATCAAAACGTGTAATCAAAATATAACATTAACGTTACACCGTAAACCAGTTTAATGCTTGCTTGTGCAGATTTATTACGTTACCTCTGGGTACCACTGATCTACCTTTATAAAGGAAATATAGAGAAAAAAATGAATTCCGTCAAAAAAAATAATTAAAGCTGTAACTAACTTATAAAATGAAAATGATAAAGACACAAAGAGGTATACAGGAAATATAAGACAGTGATATTAAGAATAATGGTAGTATTGATACCAGCTTAGTACTATATACAAAACAACGCATTAATCTACGGACCTGATAAAAGATTTTTAACACAGGGAACTATCACCAACTAAAACAGATCTATAAAAATGTACATAGTTAAACATAACAAGATTTAGTTCTAATGCTATCTAACATAAACGAATAAAATGTTCAAATCATAATCAGTAGGATTAAATTGTACAAACAAATGTATATAGGCACATGGGTACTTTATATCTCCTCAAACTTATAGAAATATTTCAGACTAAGTTTTTCTTTTCTTTTTATTTTTAGACATCAGTTTGATAGTATGTCTTTTATAGCTATTAATATTAATTTTGTAGAGAACATTCAATAAATAATATCTCTCATTTATGTAAAACTGGCTTTATTCTCTATCTAAATATATTAACTTGATATATAGAGAGAGCTTATAAAAACATGCCTGCTTTAAATGGCTTAAGATTAACGAACAATAATCCAATCTCTTCGGGTGACAAGTTGCACATGCAGCAATTTAACTCATGAATCATAAAATATATGTATACAAGCGGTACATGTAAAAACATTACTCTGATGTATAAATTCTGGCCAGCCAAAATTGACCATGGATTGTTCTAAAAGGTCTTCATTTCAGAAATTAAGTAAGATAGGTGTTTAAATAATTCAAATAATATATCGGAGCAGCATCTAAGAAACAATATATTACAATGATACATATCAACCTGAGACAGCTTATAAAATGTAACAAATGAACTTCCAGCATTTGCACACCGTGCTGATTTTATTATATAATATATACAATTGAATTGAAATTTTATCAACTTAAGCATCGGTATAAAAACGTATCAAATATCAATATTGTACTATATCTGGCCTCGTTTTCATTTTCAAAGCCCACGAGTTCCATATCAAATTCATAGTATATACAAAGTAATTATATCTTTTATATAAAATACAAAAACACTGCTGATTTTTTTAGTGTTCCCTTCTGTTTCATGTGTTTTCTTCTTTAAAATTTCTGGTATGAAATTAGGAGTCATTTATACATTGTCTAGTACAATATTGGTTCTGTTGGACTCAAACATAGCTGCAAAACCTATATTGGACTCGACCTGTACCTCATTCAATATAGGATCAACTGTTGTGTTCTCATCCCAGAGAATTCAATATGGTACTCAATAATGTATCATATTCCCATAATACACCAGACATGGTATCTTTGCTTGTAAGAATATCTTTCAGTAAGAATCATCCTATATTATAATCAGTGTGTTGTTTACATGTGTAATATCTAAAATAAACATAAATGACCTATGACTAGAACATATTCTAACATCAATTGAAAGCTATCCCAGAAAATACAAATCACTTTTTGTTGTTGTCCACTCTTATACCGATTTAGAATTGCACCATGGAAGTTATCCTGGTCGTCGACTTCTTCCTGGTTTGACTATGTAAATATACATCTGTTAAATTTTAACTATTTACCATGAACGAATTAACTGAATGAGGAGAAAGGGGAAGAGGGAACTTTTTAAACATCTTAACAATGACCGAATGATAAATAGCATTTAAATAATGCTTGTATACACAGCGTTTGCTGTAATCACTTTTCACAAATGTGTTCTTTTAATCTTTCATAAACTCAGGTTACATAAGACGTATAAGCAACCCGGACATACAAAATAAGCATGCCAATACCATTCAAACAAAAATACTGTTAAATACGGCGGGTACAACTACATAACAAAAATACAATGAGGGATTACAAATAATACACATGCTGGGGTCCATATAAAGTTATACACGATCTGTGCACCGTCGGCTAACACCGGCACTATGATTTTTATAAATGCTGCCTAAACCTTAGGAACACATATTTTTCTTACGAATTTAAAAAGAACAAAGCATGCATTGCTTTTTTTTTCGAAAAGTTATTATGATAACATTTAGAAGATATTTAGAAGATAGTGCAACGCTGGCTGCCGACGGACGCACTGCGTGGATAGGAAGCAATCGACCTACCGACGACGAAGTCGTGGGCTTTTCTCGCTGTTCGATGTTTTGATTAGCCTACGTTAATTTAAAAAATATATATACACACAGTGATTTTTTTTTATTTCAATCAATATTGATAAAGAAACAACACTTTTAATGGCAAGGCCACTGTTTCACTATACAGGAATAAACGATAAAACTTTACTTTAGTATATTTATTTTAAGAATAAAATTTTCATTTTTATAGCATTTTCGAAAACTCAATCTCATTAAAATCAGATCATCGTTTTCGCTCCGTTACTTTCGCTACTAGCAAAGGGTAGTGGAGCGACAGTTAGGATATGATTTTAATGAGATTGTCGAAAACTTGACATTTGACACATACTTTTTATGTTCTTTCGTTTAAATTACAGTTAGTATAAGAATTATAGACAGATTCAAGTGAGGAAAGTATCAAGTACATCTAGTGTTATTCGGTTCAACATTCACTCCATGCATACAGATACATAGCTATTTTACTTATGTTAATAACAAACTACTCCCAAGTTAATGTCACATAGTTTTTAAGTTAATTCAATCTATATGTATAATTATTATGTAACACACCGTGCCCTGAATACAATCTAAGCTCAAGAATACATATAAATCTTAAAAATCGAGATCGATAGGTCTGCCGTAGATACATTACGTACCATTGTTGTTTTTTCCTTACGTAGGCCGTTCAGCTGTTGGTAAATTATGTGTAAATCAATTTCAAGAAAATGTAACATTTTAGCAAGTAAAAAAGATATGCACATATTTCTAAACGCTTCGGCTTCTATTTATACTTTTTATTCAAAAAAATTCTATTCGCACAAACGATTGCAAAGAATAAAAATGATAAAAAATGAGAAACATCCACAATCGTTTGTGGTACGCATCAAAGTTATCAAATAAATTCAACTTATAATATACCTTACCCTAGCACTCATTTTAGTCCAAAATTAACTTGTTTTCACAGACTGTTCATTTGTGATTAATTAGCCCTAATTTGAAACAATAACAATGTGAGCGAAATAACATGTCTGAACAAAAGTAAACACTGCAGGAGGCCAGTCAAGGTATTCCGTATACACAAATTTATGATTTATTAATAATGGATAAAAAATAGAAACTTAAACAAAAATCAACTAAATTAAATGCCTCTTAATTGTTACAAGGCATTATTTTTTCTAAACTTAAAACGACATATATAAAGATAAATGCATCAAAAAAATCTTATGATATATTTCTAAATGAATATATATTTGTATCTAATATCCTAACACCCTTCCATAATTTAAAAAAAAAGTGAAATATCTATTTCTGTAGTACTGACTAAACGGTCCTTTTTTCTTTTGTTTTTAAATAAATATTTGCTCAACCGAAACAGCTATCTGATTAGCCTTACAGACCCTGTATTATATCTAAAATGAAGCGATCAGTAGATCGACATTCTCTCCGACAACGCGAAAGCAAACATTGTAGAATTTCTCTTTTTTGAATGATCAAGTTTGACACTTCTCAATGTAACTAAATACTGCTATCTTTCAGTCGGTTTTTTATACTTATTGTTTTAAAGTCGTCGTACAGGTTAACTAAACTGTTTAGCCATAATTGCGATTATTTATACGTGATTAATTCTTTATGAATCATAATCAGTAATTTACAAATTATAGAAAAAAATGCGGTAGAACTATTTTTCGATCAATACTCGTGTTTAATTAGTTAATTGATTTTCATTATGTAAAAATGCTGTATCATAATGGAGACCCGCTGATTTAAACGCTGTTTTCGTCACAGATATAGACCTAAGAGAATAAAATGTCAAATTTTACCTTACATATTATTTTTAATGCCATACTTCACATGAAACATAATAAGATAAAAAATATATCACGTACTGCTGACTTTGGGGGTGCCGATTGACTTGATGTCCCATTCATCACAGATTTACCGGTGGCAGGGGATGTTCTTGGGCGGGATTGAACCACAGTCCCACCGCCGCTAGATGCTCCAGCTCCCATGTTGGTTTAGAGTTTATGTGTCACGCTGCCATTACAATACGTCTGAAAAAAACAACACATGATTTAAAATAGGAGTCATTATTTAACAGAGGTATAAAAGTAAGAAAATTACATGTGCTCTTGTGAAATATTAATTAAATCAGTCTCTATACACAATAAGTCAATCACCATTTCTTATATTCCCTCTGTCATTTCGTTGTTAGTCTATTCGTATTTTCTGACACTATTCCAAATTATATATATAAATACAACAATGTACACATTGTTATTTATTGAAGTAATTTACAAACAAGTTTTATTACTTTATACATACTTTACAGTACTCTTAGTCTATTATCCCTCATAGTACTTTAAGTTTTGAAAAATCATTAAAAGTTCCATTAGCATTCATTAACAGTGTTCCCTGTTTTTATCTTAGACAAACTTATGTATTATAAAATACACTATTAACTGGACACCTTCATGAATAATTCCTGAATCTTATCAGTTGGTTGACTGTTAGTTATTGATTTAACTTTTAACATCACGTGTTTAAATGCTTTAAGCCATATCAGTTCATATGGCGAATTTTGAAATATTTCTGATATAAATAAAGTTCGCGCGTGTAAGAGGCGCACGAGCTCTGTATTTTGGCGTATCGTTTATCTGGCAGCGCTTGATAATCCATTAATATTAAAGAAATGTATTCAGCAACATTAATTATAAACTAAGCTAGCAGATCTTTTTCTCAGAATGTTTTAGCTATAAAAGGAACAGGTAAATGATTCAGAAAGACTAAACCTCGACTTTAATCTATATGCGATAACAAATACAGCAAGAAAAAGACTGATTTCCCATTTCCTCTCGATATATAAATGAGCCGCGTCACGACAAAACCAACGTAATGCGTTTGCGACCAGCATGGATCAAGACCAGCCTGCGCATCCGCGCATCTGCTGTTCGCTTACAAACCCTATTACAAGTAGAGAAACTGATAGCGAACAGCATGGATCCTGATCAGACTGCGCGGAGGCTCAGGCTGGTCTGGATCCATGCTGGTCGCAAACCCACTATGTTGGTTTTGTCGTGACGCGGCTCAAATATATGTCTATATGTTTCTAATGGTACTGGTACAGACGAGAACTCTGCTTTATTGATTAGGTACATATTTGAAATTATCAAAACTACTTCTTAAGTTCGTAGAACAATGGGTTTCTTAAAAAAATTATATGTATTTTTTTTTTTCAAAAAAAGATAATCATAGTTTGGTGTAACGTTTGTATTAATTAGAATAAATTATGAACTCTATGAAAAATTTCGCTAAAAACAGCGTGCATCTAGATTTAAAAAAGTTCGATTTTATATATCAAAATAATTTTACCTCTATGATTGATAAAAAATATACTTGTTTTGATTACTGACAGCTCCTTATTAAGTACCAGTATCAAAGAGTAAATACTGTAACAGTGCTACAGGTGTGCGCCATGTGTTCGCCTGGCGCTTCAGGTGTACCTCTTATTTAACTGCGTAAAAAGTGTTTGTATTTGTGATTGTCATTTAGAAAATGTGTTCGCAAGCATTCAGTTGATAATAAATCATCTTATGTCACCGTCATTTTATATACATGTATATATCAGATCAAATTAGTTGTTTTTATCAAAACATGATAATCTGTTAAAATTAAATGACAAACATCTTTCAATCAAATATCAACATTGGATTACTTTTGTACAAATACCTTTTTAACAATTTTTTTTTGTGGATTACATTTACTCTTGCTATCTCTTTGTTTAATAATCGAACATGCTTAATATGTTTCTATGTAGGCTTAGACAATAACTCATTGCTTTTAATGCATATAGCATCACTACAAAAATGCTTATTTTGAGTGCTCTTTGAAAAAAGGAAAAAATCTAAGCCTTATACTAACTGACATTTAAGAAATAATATCAGTCTTAGCAGTGTTTGTTGGCTATTTAACATCGGTTCGGAGCTTTGATGAGTATAGAACTGAACTGACCACGAAGGCCGCAGGGTCAAAATGCTTGTTGAAGGGTCAAATTGACTAGCAGTCAATAAAACTTACTGGTATTTGTTTATAAGATCATGCCTGGCATATCATAGCGAATCTTATTGAGAAACATCCCCTTAAATCAGTAATTGTTGGAAACATAACAACAGATTTAAAGATCATTTACACATTATACAACAAAGGATTGTTAATTAAATGCGTTAATTTATGATATCAAGAAACCATCTTACTGACGTATAGAAATGACCGTGATACTATACCCAAAGCTGCAGTCATAATAAGTCTAATTTGACGGGTAAAATGAAAAATATATGTAAAATGAAGCTTAAAGCCGGAGATATGTTCACACTAGTTTCTCAAAAGACATAAAATAACTACACACGCCCTAACAGCTAGCTTGGTCGAACTACGATTTTCCTGTAAGAAAATGTGAAAGAAATAAAAGAAATTTGTGTGCGCAATGATTGATAGAACCGGAAATCGCACACCCGATATAAGACGAAACACCAATATGCTAAATGTGGGCGTTGTGAAGGCGTGGATATGAAACCTATCGCACGCCCCCACCCATCCCAATGGCGTTAACTGTAAACTACTGCATGTACAGATTTTTCAACAAAATATGTATTTCTTAACATGAATGTTGACCTTATGTGAAGGGTAAAAAGGGAATTATTGACAGTGATTTTGTTTGAAGCTGTAGCAATAATTTCTACGGTAATGTGGTGTTCGATAGATTTTCTGATTAATTATTTAAATGACTATCGTAAAAAAACAAGTGTCTATCTTGATGTACGTTACCAATGATTTTAAATGAAAACACTACAACAGTGTTTACATGTCTAAGATACTGTGCCTGAACGTTCAACGAGAAAAAATATATTGACATTTCTTCTGGTAATCATACATATATACATACATACATACATACGCGCGCAAGCTCGCACGCCCGCCCTTTACCTATATAGCTATTGGTATGGCAGCATGCTCGACTAATAGTAAAACAAGAGTTTGAAAAATGTAGAATCTTATAAGTTCAAAAGAGTCATAATTATGTCAAAATCCATAATAAAGTTATGGGCCTCGTATTCTCTCAAATAAATGAGTGAAGTTTCAACCAATTCCCTTCATAATAGGTTTGGGGATACTAACTTGCAAGCAAAAGCTTAACCTAAGTGTAACAGTGGCGCCGACAGCGACGCCGATGCCTGCATTCGAGCTAAAAAGCAAAGAGATTGCATGTAAGTATGTATATAGTTATCGACAAGTGTTGCTATTTAAACTTGGTATTCTAACAAACATTTCCATTAAAATATTCAATTCTATATAATGCAACCACTTTAACATAAATGAAAACTACTTAAAACAGTGAAAATCAATCTTTTTTTGTTTGAATTTTATCATAGATAAGGTTATATTTAAACAGGCATCAGATACATTACATAACAAACCGGCCAACAATGGTCCGTGAATTTGGGCCTACATAGATAATTGAGTTCTACCTTGTAGTCACCTTTAGGGTCACTAAAAAGGTATTTTGGATTGAAATTTAAGAAGTTTAAATCTGACTTATTGATCGTTACAGTGACTTAATGTGTTTACGATTTTGATTAATTTTAAGCGTAATATACAAATGAGCCGTGTCACGACAAAACCAACATAATGCGTTTGCGACCAGCATGGATCCAGACCAGCCTGCGCATCCGCGCAGTCTGATCAGGATCCATGCTGTTCGCTTACAAACCCTATAACAAGTAGAGAAACTGATAGCGAACAGCATGGATCCTAATCAGACTGCGCGGATGCGCAGGCTGGTCTGGATCCATGCTGGTCGCAAACCCATTATGTTGGTTTAGTCATGGCGCGGCTGAAATTATCGAAGTCTTTTGTTGAATTGTAAGTTCCCTGTATTGGTTATATTTAATGTATATTTAGCAAAAGGAACTTTAATTTGTAGTTGAAATTCTTATTTTTGAATCCGCTTTTATTTGTCTAGCTTGGTTATATAAAACATTTGAAGTAATCAGCGTTAATTTATTCTTAATGTCGAGGTTAAATGCTTTTGGCCACAACTCCACAACCACATTATAAATATTTATTTATGAATCAAAAAAGTCATTCGCATGTCAAAACCCATAGATATAATAGTTGAGAAATCAAATTACCTACCGTATAAAGTACCTATTGAATACTTGATAAATATTGAAGTAAAGTAAACTTTTATGTTGTAAAACCCTACCAAAACATTTTGACTACAAGAGAAAATAAACAGTAATGTTGTGTCACAGACAGGTAAGTTTAATATTATTAAGATTAATCTAATCCGTAATCAGGCGTCATCTTGTGTCCAGTAACAATATATCGTGTACGGTTAATCATGTACTATGACGCATATTTGATAACCATTATAGGTAGAAAAAATAGTTTTCAACTTTCCTTTAAAACGCTCGATTAGTTTACGGACGTATTTTGCTGGTTGATGAACTTGTATTATGCTAGTATTGAATGTCCTGTTTTTCTAACATTTCGTTTTTAATAACAGATTTTAGTCATAAAGGAACAAATAAAATTCGAAAGTTAGTTCCGGTTTGGGCATAAAGTTTTGCAATCACCTCTTTGACTTTCATTATAGATCACAAATATACATAATTATATCATTCCTTAAGAAATATTGCAGTAGGTTTTAAGTCTAAACAGATATTTTAGCTGTAGATTTGTAGACACAATGTGCAGTAAATGCATGATAAGTTATAAAGCCCATACCGACCCTATCTTTGGAATTAATCACTACCTGTCACAATTTGTATAAAATATTTATGCAGACTTAAAACTTGTACAATTCCTCAATACTTCTTGATAAACTCTATACCCATGAACTAGCATATTCCCGTCGGCTTACTGATAAAAAGTTACCTTTGTCAATATTCTTTTTTTTCCATATCAGTTGTAAGTATTAATACAGCAAACTTTATAAAGTCAGAAGAAAAAATACTAAAAACGTACTGCAAATGGAGAAATATATCCTTAATACTAGTAAATATGGTTTCCATCTAAGATTAAAGTTTCAATATAGAAATATGGGGAATAATAAACATGTTTTTACTACGCGTGAATATTTCATGGCAAAATGCTTTTATTTCTATTTATCAAAAAGCTCTTTCTTATTATTTCAAGTTGAAATGATGAACATAAACCATTATATGCTGAACTATCTGAGGCCTTTTTATCATTAGAAAAGTTCAAGTGATTTAGTATGGAAGATGTAGTACCACTTTATTCACGTCTTGCTACTTTTATGGCAAAATATTTCAGATTAAAGTAATAAAACATATAACATGCTGGAAACCCATTTTTAACAGATAATTAAAACACATGATTGCCGTTCCTTCATCAGAGAAAAAAAGTATTCAATTCTGACCCTTTCAAAAAATATCTTAAAGACCTATGAGTAGAGTACTACGGAAGCGCTGAGGGGACATTATGACGTAACAGTCGGTATTCAAGACGTGTACATATATTATATTGATTCATACTAACAATCATAATTATGGTGACATATTTCTGCAACCATATAATCATATAACTAACTAGTTAATTAAGAGGTTAAATAGTTACGTAACTAGCTAACCTCTTAATTAACTAGTTAGTTATGTGGTTAACTAGTTACGTAACTAGTTAATTTTTTCAATAAATAAAAGATCATAACGGGAAATAAATGCATGTTAGTGCCTAAAACTGCTATTCTTTTATTATTTTACCAGCTTAATATTAAGAGGTTAACTTGTTACGTAACTAGTTAACCTCTTAACTTACTAGTTAATTAAGAGGTTAACTAGTTACGTAATTAGTTTACCTCTTAATTAACTAGTTAGTTATGTGGTTATCTGGTGGCAGAAATATGCCACCATACAGTCATGTTTAATATATTAACTTAAAAGATATGAAAGATTTAGACGACAGCACTGTTCATTAAACAATCCACATCAGAAGCACACTTAATGTAAATTTACGGAAACAGTATATGTAATAGGCGTGTATATTAAAATCAACTATTGTGCAAATATATAATGACGTTCAACGACGAATTAACATGATATATTTGGAGTAAGAAGTTTAATGGATTAATTAAGTTTCGCCACTTTAATCCGGGTCAGTGTTTACTGAAATAGAAACACGTTTACTCTACATAAGTCTAAAATAGTTTTACCATTCTTGAAAAGAAATAAATATATAGTGTTCAAGAGTCCAAAATGAGTATAACTCATTACTTTAGTTAAAACATGCTGACATATTAAAGATCAATCATGCAGCTTGTTCCTATCCCCTTTTATGTTATGTTAGTGACATTTATTTATTTATTTATTTATTTTTGTCATCATCAGAATTCAAAACGTTTCAAAAGACAATAATTATTATAGTCAATGTATTCTATGATTTCGTGACATCGTTAATATACGTAAATAATTTATGCGGCAAGAACGTTATATTTGCACACGACTATTTATTTTCTTTTTTTCTTCTTTTTTTTCTGTAACCCGAAAACACATTTCATGATTTGTGATGTAGACTATCGACGAACAGCAGGATAAATAAATGGATGTCCCTTTTCATTTGGTTGATTTTCTTATCTTCATTAATTCATGAAGCTGTAGAGCCGATGTAAATATACTGTAAACAGACCTATAATTCTCATTTACTCGGTGTAGATTAACCAATAACGACAATAACTTAAAATCACTATCAAAGTTAAAATACAAAATATACCTGTAAATAATTATGGATGATAAAATCTCCTATTTTAAACCTGTTTTCACAAATACTCCTTGTACACTATTTCGTTTTATCTAGACAGCAGAACGTGAATAAATGAATATAAGTCTGTTATCTGAAAAATACGGTTAGATCACTTGAAACAGTCGCTCTATTTGATCGATAGTCGATGTACCCGTTAAACACGGTGTATGTCCCTAATTAAAGAATAACCGATCTGCGTGAAGCTTTGTTTAGACATGTTTATATCAACAATGGAAAAAGAAACAGGATCGACCAAAGATTTAAAACCTTTTAACAATGTGCTTAATCAGTCGTAACAAAAAGTCCATTTGCATTTAATCTCAATATAGTTACGTGTTGTAAACAATACTACATTACTGTATATATTTATAACACTTCAATTGATTGATTTATTTCTTTAAAAAAAAAAGAGTTTATTTGTGACCTAAAACAAATAAAATCATATGGCAGTAGTTTGTGAATGCACTACGTCCTTTGAAAAAAAAATGCAACGCATACATATCCAACCGAGTTATATATTCAAGTTAAAACAATGAAAGCCTTTGAATTATTGTTTAAACAGCAATATCCATGTCAGCATTTTACAACAATTCAAAAAACTTCCACATATATATTTTATTATCAGTTATACACATTTTTGTTTGGTTATATGGTCCTATATAATCGGATGTATGTGCATACATATTTTATTGCAAATAACCGTTTATATACGGCCATATAATTACGTTGGGAATCATTATAACGAATGTATTTTTAAATACTGTATTTTTTTTTTTTGTAAGAGAAAAAAGTGATTGATTATGAAATCCTTTCTATGGTTTGTTTGTCTGTTGTTTTTTTTTAGTTTATTTATACTCGGCGCCGGAATTAATCATAATTTTGTCCGAGAATGTAGCATCCTTGCCGGTCCACTATGGTAGTCTCATCGGGGACGTCTTTTTCATGCTGAATCTTCTGGTAGCCCGTTCTTCGTTCAGTGGTGGTGAAGGAGTCGACAATACTGCCAAGGCATCAGCTTTGCGACTAGCGATAACAAAAACGACCCTTGTTAACGCCAACCCTCCATAGTTAGTCACGACAGGTTAACCAATCATCTCTGGTACTTAAGGTGACTTGACCTGCCGTGTGCCTTATCCGCGACGTGCACACCTCTGGAGGGATATGGAGAAGCCTTTCTATGGTCATTCGCACTATACCTTTATAGTGGCCGATTTGCGCTATGTCGTATTTTCGCTCCAAATGGCGCCGAAAGAAAACACGATACGACAGTCAACATTTTGTCGTACTTTTGCTCCGCGGGGCACAATGCGAAAACACAATGCATTTATATATTACCACAGTCACTACTTTGTCATACTTTCGCTCCGTGGGCGCATAGTACGACAAAGTCGCCACTTTGTCGTGTTTTCGCTTGGTGCCGATGACTCTGCGTGTTTTCGCTTAGCACCTGGCGGAGCGAAAATACGACATGACGATTATAGATTACACTTCTGCTCCAGCATGTACAGAAGTGACCAGTTCCTTGCGAAAGTGAAGGCACTAATACTGGTAAACTGCTTGGCAACCTGCCAAGAAACGATGTGATGGCTAAACTGTGCTCTGGTGAATTAAGACTTAATTTAAGAGTGACTTGCTCCTGTGATCACGAGGGTAAAAGTACCAACACCACACGAGACTGTTTCTATACTTTCATTCACCAGCAAGTTAGAACCGATAAACCTATACAATGGACAAAATAGTCCGTATACTTTGGGATGGATAAGAAGGAACCGATACATATTTTTATGGAACTGATATGTTTATCAAATAGTAAAGTAATTGCTTTATACCTCGTGACTGTAACATGACAATGAAATTACCCAATTTACCGACTAACAAGCGTACAAGATATGCGGCTATGTAATTAACGGTGTAAAATGATATCACAAATCAATCCAACCTCTTCAACAAATAATTTCTGTTATATATTGCACGAAATGGATAAAATTTAACGGGTGGTCAAACATTGCTTTTTTCAACTTGCTGTTGTCTTAATAATAATATTAGATCTGCTCAATATAAATCCGGTGATGTCATCATATGTAACCTAAATTCACCTTTAGGCTTATCATTTTAAAATTAGCATCAGTCACTTCCATGCTTATTGCTCAGCAATAAAAGTGTGCAATATCACAAAGGTTAAGACTGTATTTTTTTTTCTTTCTTAGTTTTGTTCTTCAGCGGGTCTGTGAACATCAGTTTAACATGCCTTTGGAATTTGATCCATTGTTCAGGAAGATTTGACGCGCAATTAATCAAACTACAAAGGCATGTTGAACTGATGTTCACAGGACCGCTGAAGAACAAAAATAAGACAGAAAAGATATCTTATTTGTTGATCTGGGTCGGTTACAAGTGCAGAGACATACACGTGACATGGGAACCCTTCACTGATGACGATGCTGAAAATCTACATGTAACATAGCTACTATAATAAAATCAAACCACATGTTCAGCCGTCATTGAAACCCAATATTCGCAAGGTATAAATTTGGCAATGAAGTGCAAGGCACAGACAGTATCGATGCATTAATCACAAGATTACAATTAAGCGCCACAAATTGTAGCTTTAAAGACAAAGACGAAATGATTAGGGACATAATTGTTTTTGGGACTAATAATTCTGGAAAAGTGCGTAAAAAGTTGATCAACAAAAGCGAGGGATTAACACTCGAAAATGCTTTTCAAATCGCAGAAGCCTATGGATATGCACAGATACAACTTCAGTCAATGACAGCAGCTAATGATATACACGCAGTAAAGCAACACAAAACCAAAACTTAAAGGGCATAAAAAACAATCATTTCAACAACCTTAACAACAGCAACACAATTAACCATTACACTCAAAAAAAAGATACATGTAGAAGAAAGCCACTTAAATTTCAACGCTGTGGACAAAATACTCACAGACCAGGGTCGAAACGTCCAGGTGTTACTCATGTGGACAGCAAAATCATTTTGCAAGTGTTTGCCGATCTAGAAATAGAAACTGACAATGTGAAATATTCTGGATACAACTATAGTGATTGTGTCAATTCGGAAAACAGGATTATTACATATATATAGATATGGTAAACCCTTCATCTTCTACTCCTGATCGTGCCTTTGTAAACCAATTAATGTCGGTCCTTCTCATATTCCTGTTAAATTTAAGATAGATACTGGGAGCGCGGCTGATATTCTAACCATTACGCCATTATAAGAAATTAATAATAAATCTGTAGTTGAGCTACAACAACAAGACTAGCCAGTCATTATGCTAATATGTTGTTGATAGACCGACAGTCTCGCTGCTAAGTTTGCAATCATCTGTGAACTTAGGCCTGATGAATCTCACGTATTCAATAGACAGGTCAAATACAGAATTACATAAACAAACGGTCGTGTCAGAGTATGGGAACTTATTCCAAGGTGTAGGGTTCATCCAAGGTGAATTAAGAGTGATGCTGTTCCTGTAATAAGTGCCTGAAGCTTTAAGGGATATGTTACAAAACTCCAGCACATGGAAAAAGATGGCATAAGACAAAGGTCACTGAACCTACGGACTGGGTAAACCCCCTTGTCATTGTTGTAAAACCAACGACAGGTAAACTAAGGGTTTGCCTTGATCAAAAAGCTACAAATGAGGCTATAAGGCGACCTCATCATCCAATACGCACTATTGATGACGTGACATCAAGGCTGACTGATGCAAAATATTTTAGCATATTTGACATAACACACGCATACCAGTTGGATCACCAAACTTTTAGCACAGCGTTCGGCAGATACCGTTGGCTGAGACTCCCATATGGCATATCTGCACCGAGTGACATATTCATGCAAAAAGTAGATGATTTTTTTTTTGAAGGACTATGCCTACAGGGTCTCACAGCCATAATAGATGATATTTTTATATAGGAAGACACGTGAAGAGCATGGCGCAAACTTGCGTAAAGCCCTTGAACAAGCAAATTCAAAGGGAATAAAGTTCAACCTAGACAAGCTTGTGTATAATCGGAGTTACGTTTAAGTTTTATTTTCAACTAGGCCCATATGGGCATCAGTTTTGTAAATGTAACAGGGTCTTATTTTTAGGATCAGGTCCAAGGGACAATACTCTTGCTTTACTGTTGGATTTTATAATTTAGCAAAGGGAGACAAATCCGTCGGTCTTGTCTGATACCTTTCAAGGGAGACTACTCTATTGGTTTTAACTGATTTTAGCTTATGTTTATATTGGTCAGTATTCTAAGAATTCAAATGATTGGTTCACGGATCGTTGGTTTTAAGTTATTTTTATGTCATGTGACTTATTGGTGGGAAAAAGTCATTGTGTCTTTGTTATGTTGTAAAAGAGAGGTCAGAAGAATTAGTGTTTGTGGTCAAGTTCTTTATTTCCTAAGTTGGTATGTATTTATCCTGACTGCTGCTAAATGCTTTATTGTAAATATGTAGAATTGCATTATTGTGATTCTGTTGTATTTTGGTTCAGTCCATTGATTGTGAAATTTGTAAATAAGTATGAGTTTCAGAATGACATGTATCTATCAAATCACCTTTCATCTTTTATTCACTATTAATATTTAACCTTGCAGTTAACAGTCACTGGTGTGAAAGTAAGAGAAGGTATTAGGTTATAGATTGATGTACTACACTCATCCCTCAGATGGTAAGTTACATGTGTGATGTATTGTGTATTGTTTAAAAGGTAAAATATGTTAATTGTGTGTATAATTCCATAAGCTATGATATTATATTTAAGGACTGTTGCTGAGTTTAAAGAACTGAATTGGCCACTAGACATGTAATTGATTATGTAAGATATGATAATAATTAATGCATTGTTTCTACTTTATTTTACTTTATATTTACATATTGTTATATACTTATTTCAGAGTGTTGTTGGTTTGTACCTTAACTTGATGTAACCACCATACAGTAATTGAAGAATGGATTGGAATATATAAATGATATAACTGTAAAGCTGTTTGTTGAAATGATTTAATAATCCCGAACTTACTTGACCCTCAGGGGCTCGGATAGTTATATTTTAAATTGCGCCGAACCACCCCTATTACATAAACAGCAAAAATTCACAAACAAATGAGCATTAACAACAAAATAATACAAATGTGTAAATAAAGCATGTAGACAAAATAATTTGCATGATAAATACAAGACTAGATAAATATAAGACTAGAGATATTTATGAATGACTTAATAGAGATGAGAGACTACAAAGAGATAAAATACTAGATCTAGTAGTAGTAACATTGCATATTAGTTACATAATTCAACCGCACATTGAAAATTCCTGACCGAAAACAAAAATGAAGTGAATACGCTGTTATGGTGTTACCACAACATGGGGCCCATGAAGCCTGTACTGTATACGTAACCACATATTGCCGTACAATTAGTTCAAGGAAGTCCCATTCTTTGGACACATACTAACATCAACAGGATTATTATATAAAACCGGCTACTTGTAAAATAGAGGCAATAAAAAACATCAAAATACCAGAGAATAGACGGCAACTTGAAAATGTTCTTGGCCTATGGCAAACGCGAGCTACTTCCTTAACAGAAAAGTAAAATATACTTACATAGCAGTAAGTGAAGGATCACCTAAATTCACATTTCACGAACACTTGAAACAGATAAATGGCAGTATCAATATTTACTTTTCTCGTTACTGATGTCATCATAGATGACGTCATTAAGATTCTTCCTTTTTGCTCCGTGGTCCGTTTTGCTCCGTGTTCCGTTTTGCCCGGTCTGTAAATGTAAAATCAATCTTAATGCATTATCCACTCATGTAAAGTAAGCAACTATTATTGACCTATCTAAACGTGATGGTCATCATGATGATCGATTAAAATATCGCAGTTAGTTTTGCAGTATCCAAGAACGCTAAATTTTCGACCAATGAAAATAAAGCTTGTA